>NC_134355.1:32533587-32746132 GCF_048569485.1 Anomaloglossus baeobatrachus | reverse complement strand
GGCCTTCATTTTTGGAGACATGTCCTGTGCTCTGGCGAAACTAAATTTGAGCTGTTTGATCATAATGACCATCGTTACATTTGTAGGAAAAAGGGAGAAGCTTTGAAGCCAAAGAACACCATCCCAATTGTGAAACACGGGGGTGGCAGCATCATGATGTGGGGTTGTTTTGCTGCAGGAGGGACTGGTGCACTTCACAAAATAGATGGCATCATGAGGAAAGAAGATTATGTGGCAATACTGAAGAAACATCTCAAGACATCAGCCAGGAACTTAAAGCTTGGACGGAAATGGGTCTTCCAAATGGACAATGACCGGAAGCTACTGCCAAACTGGTTACAAAGTGATTTAAGGATAACAAAGACAATGTTTTGGAGTGGCCATCACAAAACCCTGATCTCAATCCTATTGATAATGTATGGGCAAAGTTGAAAAGGCCGGTGCAAGCAGCGACTTACAAACATGGCTCAGTTACACCAGTTCTGTCAGGAGGAATGGGAACAAATTACTACCAACTATTGTGAGAAGCTTGTGAAAGGACATTTTGACCCAACTCATCCCGTGTAAGGGCAATGGTACAAAATACTAATGAAATGTAAGTAAACTTCTAACTTTGCAGAAAGTAATAAAAATGCCTGAAAACATTCTCTCTCTCTCTCTCTCTCTCTCTCTCATTCTGGTATTTGGCAAATAGAAATAATTTTGGTTCCTAACTGACCTAAAAAACGGGAAAGATTTGTTCTGCTTTCATGTCAGATAGTGAGAAAAACCTGCAGATGTGTCTTTATAGAGAGCGGAGGGGAAAACCTGCAGATGTGTCTGTATAGAAAGCAGAGGGGAAAACCTGCAGATGTGTCTGTATAGAGAACGGGGGGAAAACCTACACATGCGTCTTTATAAAGAGCAGAGGGAAAAACCTTCAGATGTGTCTACATAGAGAGCGGAGGGAACAACCTGCAGATGTGGCTTTTTAGAGAGCGGAGGGAAAACCTGCAGATGTGTCTGTATAGAGAGCAGAAAAACCTGCAGATGTGTCTGTATAGAGAGCAGAGAGAGAAACCTGCAGATGTGTCTTTATAGAGAGCAGAAGGAACAACCTGCAGATGTGGCTTTTTAGAGAGCGGAGAGAAAAACCTGCAGATGTGTCTTTTTAGATAGTGGATGTAGAGAACTGCCAGAGGTATGTGACCACCAAACAATTTACGGTGCTCGCTTCTTAGAAGCCTGTTATTCTGTCCAATAATCCAGAATTTCTGATTCTCCAGTACAACCCTGACCCAAATAGCACAGTAAAGGATGCTTTAATATTTACATCAAATGGATGGCAGCTTTTGAATGAAACAGTGACATTTTGTGCCCACGTCATTCCAGGCGCAGGCCCCCGTCTCCTTGTGATGGGGGTGCAGCAGCTTCAATGTCACTTTCACTTTATCTCGAGCCCCGCTGGCGTCACTATCAGAGCGTGCTCAGCTCATGAACGTTTTATAAAGAAATCGTCGAGGATCATGTAGACTGAAACTGGGGCGAGAGCGCACAGTATAATTATAGGACGGGCGATGAGTCACTGGCTGAATGGGATGTGACCAGACATAGGATTATATACACAGTATTGCTGGCAGCGCACGGTGCGGAGGGCAGAGCTGCCCGCAGCAGCCCACAAACTTGCCTAAAGGGAGTCTATAAGCAGGATTTCCCATCCCATGTGCACCTATCCAGCATTACCTCTATAGGGCCGGTCTGTTCCTCCGTTACAGAGGATTCAGCGTTTGAATGGATAGAGTAGAGCTGTGCAAGATTACACACGCTTCTTGCAGCTCATCCCATTGTTTGTGTGATGGGAGCGGGACTAGAACAAAGCTGCAAGAGATGTTTGTTATGACACCCAGCTCTATTTACTTGTTTCCTCCACTTGTAATTACAGTAGATGTGGACAGTAAGATCATTGAGAAGTGCAGGGCTGCGTGTCATTACAAACACCCCTACAGCTCTACTCTGCCTGCACTGTCAGCTCTGCTGTACTTCCTCTACACGGACAGTGCTGTGAGAAGAGCAGAGCCATGTGTGATTACAAATACCTCTACAGCTCTACTCTCCCTGCACTGTCAGCTCTGCTGTACTCCCTCTACACTGTCAGTTCTGTAAGAAGAGCAGGGCTGTGTGTCATTACAAATACCTCTACTCTAATCACACTGTCAGCTCTACTCTACTCCCTCCCCCTCCATACCCTGACAATGTTGGGAGAAGAGCAGAGCTGTGTGTTATTACAGACACCTCTACATCTCTATTCTTGCAGCACTGTCAACTCTGCTCTACTCCCCCACCAAAACACTGACAATGTTGTGAGAAGAGCAGAGCTGTGTGTTATTACAGACACCTCTACATCTCTATTCTTGCAGCACTGTCAACTCTGCTCTACTCCCCCACCAAAATACTGACAGTGTTGTGAGAAGAGCATAGCTGTGTGTCATTACAGACTCCTCTACAGCTCTACTCTTGCCACACTGTCAGCTCTGCTCTACTCCCTCTCCCCCCCATAGCTTGACAGTATTGTGAAAAGACCACAGCAGTGTGTCACTACAAACACCTCTGCTCTCGCCGCACTGTCAGCTCTGCTCTTCTCCCCACCTCCTGCACCCTGACAGTGTTGGGAAAAGAGTGAGAAGAGCAGGGCTGTGTGTCATTCCAAACACCTCTACTCTCCCTGCACTGTAAACTCTGCTCTACTTCCCCCCACCACCACACTGACAGTGTTGTGAAAAGATCAGGGCTGGGTGTCACTACAATCACCTCTAAAGCTCTACTCTGGCCACACTGTCAGCTCTGCTCTGCTCTACTCCTTCTCCTCCCATACCTTGACAGTATTATGAGAAGAGCAGGGCTGTGTGTCATTACAAACAGCTCTACTCTCCCTGCACTATCAACTCTGCTCTATTTCCCACCACCACCACACTGACAGTATTGTGAAAAGAGCAGGGATGGGTGTCATTGCTTATAAAGAGAAACCCAGGTCTGGCATTCTTTTTTTTTTTACCCTACATGAAGCATCCTGTTTATGATTGGTCAACATCATGCATTGGTAAAAAAAATTAAACACCCACTTGGTCTTAGTGGAAATTAGAATCTAAACTAATATCAGTGCACTGGAGATTGGAAAGTAGAACATAAGATACATTATTACTGAGCTCCGCAGCCATTATTCCCGGATGTGGCCGGTTTTACATGCAAAACATAGATAAACTCCACTTTAAAGGGAACCTGTCACCAAGAAAACGCAGCCCAATCTGTATGCCCCATGCGTTAGAGCAGGGGAGAGAGACTAAACTGTATATCATTCAGCATAACCTGCATTTTCACCATTCAAACCTCTGCTCTTTTTACGGTTTGGTCCGGTGGGCGGTCATACCAGTGACTGACAGCTGTCATTGTGTAATGGTGTGTACAGAGATAGCTGTCAAATACTGATAAGACCGCCAGCTAGACTGAAAGCTCACCGATTGTCTGCAGCGCTGATGTCGCATCACTAGCTCTGTAGCCGATCACTGAACTCAATGGATCTGAGCAGCTCATGCCGTCTACTCGGGCAGAGACGCTGAGCTCACCGATTGTCTGCAGCGCTGACATCACGTCACCAGCTCTGTAGCCAATCACTGAGCGCAGTGGATCCGAGCAGCACATGCCGTTTACTTGGGCATTGACGCTGAGTTCACCGATTGCCTGCAGCGCTGATGTCACATCACTAGCTCTGTAGCCAATCACTGAGCTCAATGGATCCGAGCAGCTCATGCAGTCTACTCGGGAGGAGACACTGAGCTCACCGATAGTCTGCAGCCCTGACGTCATGTCACCAGCTCTGTAGCCAAAGAGCTCAGTGGATCTGAGCAGCTCATGCTGTCTACTTTGGCGTTCACACCGAGTTCGCTGATTGTCTGCAGCGCTGACATCACGTTACCAGCTCTGCAGCCAATCACTCAGCTCCGAGCAGCTCATGCAGTCTAATCGGAAGAAGACACTGAGCTCACCGATTGCCTGCAGCGCTGCAAACGATAACAGACACCATGATCAGTGGTGGAAACTTAGCGCTGAAACTGGGGAGGGGGAAGGAGAGAACTGTTTTGGTTTTTTTTTTTTTTTAAATTAAAACTCCCTTAAGGCTATGTGCCCACGCTACAGGATTTATCGCGGATTTGACGCGGATTTTGACGCGGATTTAGCGCGGATTTGCCGAAAATCTGCAGCACAGCTACTCCCCAGCCATTTCAATGGCATTTTGGAAATGCTGTGCCCATGCTGCGGATTTTTCCGCTGCGGATTTTGCCGCGGATTTTGATGCGGAACAAACTGCAGCATGTCAATTGTTTGGTGCGGATTTGGTGCGGATTTTCTGTTTTGAATGGGGAAAAAAAAAATAATAAAATCCGCATCAAAATCCGCGGTAAATCCGCGGTAAATCCGCGGCAAATCCGCGGGTGCGGATTTGCCGCGAAAGTTGCGGATTTTCAGGCAAAAAAATCCGCAGGGACCTTTTACTGTGGACACATAGCCTAAAAAGGGATTTCCTAGGACTAGATTGATGGTCTTGTACACCGCATACAGAGCCAGAATAGCACCGCTCCCAACACTATATAATGACCGTTTTCAGGTACTGAGGCTGAGGTCACATTTTTCCCGGATCCGTACATTCCTTTCCAAGAAGTTACAAAAACCCTAGTACATGCCCTTATTATCTCCCGCCTGGATTATTGCAACCTCCTGCTCTGTGGCCTCCCTTCTACAGTCTCACACCCCTACAATCTATTCTAAACTGTGCTGCCCGACTAATCCACCTGTCCCCCCGTTATTCCCCAACCTCTCCTCTCTGCCAATCCCTTCACTGGCTTCCCATTGCCCAATGACTCCAGTTCAAAACATTAACCATGACATACAAAGCCATGCACAACCTGTCTCCTCCCTACATCTGTGACCTAGTCTCCCGGTACCTACCCGCACGCAACCTCAGATCCTCACAAGATCTCCTTCTCTACTCCTCTCTTATCTCCTCTTCCCACCATCGCATCCAAGATTTCTCCCGTGCCTCCCCCATACTCTGGAATGCTCTGCCACAACACATCAGACTCTCGCCTACCTTGACAAGCTTCAAAAGGAACCTGAAGAGCCACCTCTTCCGACAAGCCTACAACCTGCCGTAACCCTCAGTCTGATACAGCGCCGCACAATCAGCTCTACCCTCACCTACTGTATCCTCACCCCTTCCCTGTAGGCTGTGAGCCCTCGCGGGCAGGGACCTCTCTCCTCCTGTACCAGTCTGTACCTTGTATTGTTTATGATTATTGTACTTGCCCTATTATGTATACCCCTTTCACATGTAAAGCGCCATGGAACTGATGGCGCTATAATAATAAATAATAATAATAATTCACGTCATTAGGATCTGATCTGCAGTACCTGAGAACGGCCACTACACCTTGTACGGCGCTGTGCCATGACAACTATGCACACTGTGTACATGCGGCCCCCATGGGACCTGTTAGCGGTTGATTGATTTGTGGGGGTACCGGTAAACCACCGATCTGATATGGACAACCTAGCCTGAGAATAGTCATGACTACACAAGTCATAGAGAACCCCATGGCTCTTTTGTTTGAGGTCTTATATTATACCCCCACTGGTAACACTACTGAACAGAGGCTACCAAAAAAAACCAAACATTGATAGCTTTGTTCTCACGGCGCTCTTCCATTGTGGAGCTGCTGCATTAGAAAACCTGCCGTGGCGGCCAAAGCTTCAGCCGGGGGGTTCATACCCAGCCGTGGCACCAGACCCCAACCTTTGCCAATAACAAATATATTAGGAAATTGCAGATTTTTCCTTACACAGTAAATAGTCTTTATTGCCTCCCACCAGTGCCGGCTGCCATATCTCTCGACTGAATGGATGCCGTCTCCTTGTCAGGAGACAACTGGTGCCAACGCCACCCACCCCCTCCGAGATCACAGCGGCTGTCAGTGCAGGCGCAGGTTGGCTTTAGCAGACAGTTTAATGTTTTTCTGCAGTAAGGCTTATATATAAATCCCGTAACAATGCCACTTTGATAACAATACTGCGCGCTCCTGTGTACGGAGGCCTGTACTCTGATGCACAGGGTGACAGCAGGTGAGGCGAAACGCTCTGCAGCCCAGCACGTCACTACCAGAGGAAGAATCTTATTCATGCCATGTCCCCAACATCCTCTGCACAATTACGATTCATATCACTAATGACTTTACTATAAAATCACTCGAGCTTAGATAAGATTTCTTCAATCATCTATGGAAACGCTTGATGTGACCACAATATATGGCAACGGAGCGGTGAAACGTCATCATCAATGATGTATGAGCACTACCATGCTCAGGGGCCTAGTACTTGTAACTAGTGATGAGCGGGGCACTACCATGCTCAGGTGCTCAGTACTCGTAACTAGTGATGAGCGAGCACTACCATGCTCAGGTGCTCAGTACTCGTAACTAGTGATGAGCGGGCACTACCATGCTCGGGTGCTCTGTACTCGTAACTAGTGAATGAGCGGGCACTACCATGCTCGGGGTGCTCAGTACTGGTAACTAGTGGATGAGCGGGCACTACCATGCTCGGGTGCTCAGTACTGGTAACTAGTGATGAGTTGGCACTACCATGCTCGGGTGCTCAGTACTGGTAACTAGTGATGAGCGGGCACTACCATGCTCAGGTGCCTAGTACTTGTAACTAGTGATGAGCGGGCACTACCATGCTCAGGTGCTCAGTACTCGTAACTAGTGATGAGCGGGCACTACCATGCTCAGGTGCTCAGTACTCGTAACTAGTGATGAGTGGACACTACCATGCTCGGGGTGACTCAGTACTGGTAACTAGTGATGAGCGGGCACTACCATGCTCGGGTGCTCAGTACTGGTAACTAGTGATGAGCGGGCACTACCATGCTCGGGTGCTCAGTACTGGTAACTAGTGATGAGCGGGCACTACCATGCTCGGGTTGCTCAGTACTGGTAACTAGTGATGAGCGGCACTACCATGCTCGGGTGCTCAGTACTCGTAACTAGTGATGAGTGAGCACTACCATGCTCGGGTGCTCAGTACTCGTAATAAGTGATGAGCGAGGCACTACCATGCTCGGGTGCTCTGTACTCGTAACTAGTGATGAGCGAGCACTACCATGCTCGGGTGCTCAGTACTCGTAACTAGTGATGAGTGGACACTACCATGCTCGGGTGCTCAGTACTCATAACTAGTTGATGAGCGGGCACTACCATGCTCGGGTGCTCAGTACTGGTAACTAGTGATGAGCGGGCACTACCATGCTCGGGTGCTCAGTACTGGTAACTAGTGATGAGCGGGCACTACCATGCTCGGGTGCTCAGTACTTGTAACTAGTGATGAGTTGGCACTACCATGCTCGGGTGCTCAGTACTGGTAACTAGTGATGAGCGGGCACTACCATGCTCGGGTGCTCAGTACTCGTAACTAGTGATGAGTGAGCACTACCATGCTCGGGTGCTCAGTACTCGTAACTAGTGATGAGCGAGCACTACCATGCTCGGGTGCTCTGTACTCGTAACTAGTGATGAGCGAGCACTACCATGCTCATGTGCTCAGTACTTGTAACTAGTGATGAGTTGGCACTACCATGCTCGGGTGGTCAGTACTCGTAACTAGTGATGAGTGG
The DNA here is from genome assembly GCF_048569485.1 of Anomaloglossus baeobatrachus. Lineage (NCBI taxonomy): Eukaryota > Metazoa > Chordata > Amphibia > Anura > Aromobatidae > Anomaloglossus > Anomaloglossus baeobatrachus. The sequence continues at coordinate 32,738,433 of NC_134355.1, read as the reverse complement.
GCACTACCATGCTCAGGTGCTCAGTACTCGTAACTAGTGATGAGCGGGCACTACCATGCTCAGGTGCCTAATACTTGTAACTAGTGATGAGCGGGCACTACCATGCTCAGGTGCCTAGTACTTGTAACTAGTGATGAGCGGGCACTACCATGCTCGGGTGCTCAGTACTGGTAACTAGTGATGAGCGGGCACTACAATGCTCAGGTGCTCAGTACTTGTAACTAGTGATGAGTTGGCACTACCATGCTCGGGTGCTCAGTACTGGTAACTAGTGATGAGCGGGCACTACCATGCTCGGGTGCTCAGTACTCGTAACTAGTGATGAGTGAGCACTACCATGCTCGGGTGCTCAGTACTCATAACTAGTGATGAGCGGGCACTACCATGCTCGGGTGCTCAGTACTGGTAACTAGTGATGAGAGGGCACTACCATGCTCGGGTGCTCAGTACTGGTAACTAGTGATGAGCGGGCACTACAATGCTCAGGTGCTCAGTACTTGTAACTAGTGATGAGTTGGCACTACCATGCTCGGGTGCTCAGTACTGGTAACTAGTGATGAGCGGGCACTACCATGCTCGGGTGCTCAGTACTCGTAACTAGTGATGAGTGAGCACTACCATGCTCGGGTGCTCAGTACTCGTAACTAGTGATGAGCGAGCACTACCATGCTCGGGTGCTCTGTACTCGTAACTAGTGATGAGCGGGCACTACCATGCTCGGGTGCTCAGTACTCGTAACTAGTGATGAGCGAGCACTACCATGCTCATGTGCTCAGTACTTGTAACTAGTGATGAGTGGGCACTACCATGCTCAGGTGCTCAGTACTCGTAACTAGTGATGAGCGGGCACTACCATGCTCAGGTGCCTAATACTTGTAACTAGTGATGAGCGGGCACTACCATGCTCGGGTGCTCTGTACTCGTAACTAGTGATGAGTGGGCACTACCATGATCGGGGTGCTCAGTACTGGTAACTAGTGATGAGCGGGCACTACCATGCTCGGGTGCTCAGTACTCGTAACTAGTGATGAGTGAGCACTACCATGCTCGGGTGCTCAGTACTCGTAACTAGTGATGAGTGAGCACTACCATGCTCGGGTGCTCAGTACTCGTAACTAGTGATGAGTGAGCACTACCATGCTCGGGTGCTCAGTACTCCTAACTAGTGATGAGCGAGCACTACCATGCTCGGGTGCTCTGTACTCGTAACTAGTGATGAGCGGGCACTACCATGCTCGGGTGCTCAGTACTCGTAACTAGTGATGAGCGAGCACTACCATGCTCATGTGCTCAGTACTTGTAACTAGTGATGAGTTGGCACTACCATGCTCGGGTGGTCAGTACTCGTAACTAGTGATGAGTGGGCACTACCATGCTCAGGTGCTCAGTACTCGTAACTAGTGATGAGTGGGCACTACCATGCTCGGGTGCTCAGTACTCGTAACTAGTGATGAGTGAGCACTACCATGCTCGGGTGCTCAGTACTGGTAACTAGTGATGAGCGGGCACTACCATGCTTGGGTGCTCAGTACTGGTAACTAGTGATGAGCGGGCACTACCATGCTCGGGTTCTCAGTACTCGTAACTAGTGATGAGCGGGCACTACCATGCTCGGGTGCTCAGTGCTCGTAACTAGTGATGAGCGGGCACTACCATGCTCGGGTTCTCAGTACTCGTAACTAGTGATGAGCGGGCACTACCATGCTCGGGTGCTCAGTACTGGTAACTAGTGATGAGCGGGCACTACCATGCTCATGTGCTCAGTACTTGTAACTAGTGATGAGTTGGCACTACCATGCTCGGGTGGTCAGTACTCGTAACTAGTGATGAGTGGGCACTACCATGCTCAGGTGCTCAGTACTCGTAACTAGTGATGAGTGAGCACTACCATGCTCGGGTGCTCAGTACTGGTAACTAGTGATGAGCGGGCACTACCATGCTTGGGTGCTCAGTACTGGTAACTAGTGATGAGCGGGCACTACCATGCTCGGGTGCTCAGTACTCGTAACTAGTGATGAGCGGGCACTACCATGCTCGGGTGCTCAGTGCTCGTAACTAGTGATGAGCGGGCACTACCATGCTCGGGTGCTCAGTACTGGTAACTAGTGATGAGCGGGCACTACCATGCTCATGTGCTCAGTACTTGTAACTAGTGATGAGCGAGCACGCCACCATACCAGGCCAGGAATGATAGCAGGTAGGAGGTCATCCATCAGCCATGAAATACTTACCCGGCCAATGGACCTGGGTACTACGAGTCAATCTGGTCACGGCTAATTATCTCCCCTTTAGAGTGTCAGTCCCTAATTGCAATCAACACACAGTTTTCTTAGGCTGCTTTCACACATCCGTTTTTCGCTGTCCGGCACCATCCGGCAAAAATTTGATAAACCGGATCCAGCGCCGGATCAGTTTTATTCCTGCGTTGCATGTGGCGTCCGCTGGATCCGGCGAAATGTCTTCGTTCGGTGGCCGGAAAGGACGCACCATGAAGCGTTTTTTGTCTCCGACAAAAAAACGGCCCTCGCCGGATCCGGCACCGTCCGGCATGTTGTATAATTGAAGCCTATGGGCACTGGATATGTTATCATCAGGCATATGACGGAATCCAACGACGGATCCGTTTTTTTGGACTGCGCATGCTCAGTAGCACAACGGATCCGTCAAAAAAACGGAAGGAACGCATGGAAAAAAACTGAGGCAACGGATCCGTTTTTACGCCAGATCCGTTGCATCAGTTTTTGTGCCGGACGGCAAAAAACGGATGTGGGAAAGCAGCATAACAGACTTTCCATTTGCACTTTGCTTTTTGATGTTCAAAAAAAAAAAAAAAAAAAAAAAAACATTATTAACATATAAAAATGAAGGTGCTTGGTGCACCCTTGGTGTGGCCAAGCACCTCAGTGCACTTTTGTGCTCCTTTTTTTCCTCCATACGTCCACCTGCCTTTCCTGATTAATAGTGCTGGAATTCCACAAGTCACAAGTGTCCGCGAGTAACACAGCGCTGATACAAGTGAGCGCTCACTCGCAGCTCCCCCCAGAGGTCACGTAAGTCGCTCCGCTAGATTTCTGGGTTTTAGTGAGTGACTTCAGGAGAGAGGGCTGCGTGACGCCCTGGACTCCAGGGGTCAGAGGTCACAACACTCACCACATACACCCCCACACTAGAAAGGTACCATCAGTCAACCACAAAGAGCTGATTGCCTCCCTCAGGGTTAGACAGGCACACCAGGTAGGCGGAGTCAGGTGGAAAGACACGCCCACCGAGGAGTCTGCTGGCCTGAGGCAGGAAAAACAAAAACAGTCGAGTCAAGTGCAGACAGTGAGTCAGTGCAGGACAGAGCAGTGGAGTGCAACAGGCAGACGGCAGTGACCGCCTGCAGGAGACCGGAAACACGACCAGCGGAACCGTAAGGGACCGGGACAGGGTAGTGGCCCGCCGGAACCGAACCGGGGAGCTAACTGGATACCGGAGCACCAGGCAGGGTACTCAGACCCCGACTAGGCTATATGCCACCACCATAGTCGAATTAACTGATTGCGGTCTGGACCTCAGGGGTTCATTCCCACCAAAGTCCCGTTTGAAGGCAACAGCCCAACCCGTGCGGATAGTAGCCACCGCCAAAGGCCAAGAGATCCAAGGGCCAGCGCCTCCGACATCTACACGCCGGGGAGCGGACTACGAGTGCTCAGGCACAGTGGTCACAGTACAACATAGGTGCAGGAGAAAGGCGGACATTGCCAACCAGACTAGGAAGCTGCAGCCGGCTGCGGGCCCCGTTCATACCTTCATTTGGTTTACCAGTGACTCTGTGTGGTTTAATCGTGAGTACAACAGTGCCATCAGGCACCGCACCGCGCGGCACTGCGCCCTGCACCCCGGCTGTCGCACCACCGGGCCCTGGGACCAACATCCCCTACCCACGGAGGGGTCAACACCTAGCTGCGCCACTACACCGCTCCCGGGAGTCCCCGTACCTTCACCAAAGCGGTGGTGTCCACCATCACCACAACCCGTGGGTGGCGTCACGAACAATCATCCCAAAACCAAATGCCCGCATCCCCCGTAACGCCAACCCCCCTTGCAGAGCGACGTGACCCCCGGGTCCGTGAGAGGCTCGAGTCACCACCCGTAGCACGCGAGCACGGATCCGAGCGGTGACTTCAGGAGAGAGGGCTGCGTGTTAGAGTACCCTCTTATGAGGGGGATTTCATTTGCAAACAAATCTGTCTCAGGCACTGTCAGTGCCCTTAATCACAAGAGACGGAGGCAGAGGTGTGCAAAAAGAAACCGGGAAAGGTGCACGAAAGCTCTTGGCCACACCAAGGGTGCACCAAGGACACTAATGGGGATAGAAAAATTGTAAAGGGAGTAAGTTCATACAAGGCTGGGTTTCCCCTTAGGCTGGAATCACACTTGCGAGTGTAAAAATCGGACCGAGTCTCATGATAGAAAGTAGCATGAGCTCTGTCCGAGTGTTGATCCGTGTGCAATGCAACAGCAATGCGATTCTGTGATTTTTCTCATGACTGTAGTCCATGTGCAATCCGTGTGTGATCCGTTTTTATTCTCAGCAGATATGTCATCTGCCATTCAGCTCTGCTACATGGCCGCTGACAGCAGCCACACACTGAGCCATGTAGCAGAGCTGAATAGCCGCTGACAGCAGACACAGACAGAGCCATGTAGCAGAGCTGAATGGCCGCTGACAGTAGACACAGACAGAGCCATGTAGCAGAGCTGAATGGCCGCTGACAGCAGACACAGACAGAGCCATGTAGCAGAGCTGAATAGCCGCTGACAGCAGACACAGACAGAGCCATGTAGCAGAGCTGAATAGCCGCTGACAGCAGACACAGACAGAGCCATGTAGCAGAGCTGAATAGCCGCTGACAGCAGACACAGACAGAGCCATGTAGCAGAGCTGAATAGCCGCTGACAGCAGACACAGACAGAGCCATGTAGCAGAGCTGAATAGCCGCTGACAGCAGACACAGACAGAGCCATGTAGCAGAGCTGAATGGCCGCTGACAGTAGACACAGACAGAGCCATGTAGCAGAGCTGAATAGCCGCTGACAGCAGACACAGACAGAGCCATGTAGCAGAGCTGAATAGCCGCTGACAGCAGACACAGACAGAGCCATGTAGCAGAGCTGAATAGCCGCTGACAGCAGACACAGACAGAGCCATGTAGCAGAGCTGAATGGCCGCTGACCGTAGACACAGACAGAGCCATGTAGCAGAGCTGAATGGCCGCTGACAGTAGACACAGACAGAGCCATGTAGCAGAGCTGAATGGCCGCTGACAGTAGACACAGACAGAGCCATGTAGCAGAGCTGAACGGCCGCTGACAGTAGACACAGACAGAGCCATGTAGCAGAGCTGAACGGCCGCTGACAGTAGACACAGACAGAGCCATGTAGCAGAGCTGAATGGCCGCTGACAGCAGACAGAGCGATGTAGCAGAGGTGAATGGCCGCTGACAGCAGACACAGACAGAGCCGCACGATCAGAATGAAGTCAGATGAACTTCACCCGACTTCATTGTCATACCGCAGCTCTGTCTGTGTGGCATGGCCTGATTTTCGGTCCCCAATGAAGGTCTCACCGGTGACCGCAAATCCCCTGAGTGACCACAGTGAGCCGCACGATCAGCGGTGCTGTCACTGAGGTTACCCGCGGCCACAGCAGAAGTCCTCCCGCTGAGATCTGTGGCCGCGGGTAACCTGAGTGACGTCATCGCTGATAGCGCAGATCCCTTCGGTTGCTGCGGGGAGCTCAGAGAGCGGTCATGGTCTGTGACTGCTCTCTGTCAGCTTCTGATGTAGCAGAGCTGAAAGCGTCGTGGGACCTCTGTGGATTATGTCGGACCTGGAGGGGTATTTGGGGGTTTAATAAAATGGTGAAAGAGGTTTTTGGTTTTTTTTTCATTTATTTCAAATAAAGGATTTTTTGGTGTATGTGTTTATTTTCTTTATCTTACAGATTAATCATGGAAGGTATCTCAGGGAGACGCCTGCCATGATTAACCTTGGACTTAATGGCAGCTATGGGCTGCTGCCATTAACTCCTTATTACCTCGATTGCCACCGCACCAGGGCAAATCGGGATGAGCTGGGTGGAGTCCCGGGACTGTCGCATCTAATGATGCGGCAATTCCGGGCAGCTGCTGGCTGATATTGTGAGGGTTGTGGGCTCCCCATAACGTGGGGCTACCCATCCTGACAATACCAGCCTGCAGTCGTATGGCTTTACCCTGGCTGGTATAAAAATTGGGGGGGAACCGCACGCCGTTTTTTTTTTAATTATTTAATTTACTGCAGATACAGACCCGCCCACCGGCAGCTGTGATTGGTTGCAGTGAAATAGCTGGCACTCAAGGTGGGGGCGTGTCTGACTGCAACCAATCATAGGCGCCGGTGGGTGGGGAAAGCAGTGAATACTAGATGGAACAATGAGTGGCCGGCTTTTTCAAAAGAGGAAAAGCTGCCGGAGCTTTGTGACAGTCGTGCAGTGCCGCGACGGTGATCGGGGATCGGTGAGTATGAGAGGGGGGTGGGGGGGGGGAGAGACCGACGGAGAGAGACCGACGGAGAGAGACCTCACTCATTTCCAGTGTTTTCTGCAACATGCGATAAATGTATTTAGAAAAACGCATGTCACAAGGATGGTGTGTGTGCCGTCCGTGTGACATCCGTTTTTTTTTTCACGCACCCATAGACTTTCATTGGAGTGACTCGCGCATGAAACTCACGCATGCTGCGATTTTTTTTCTCAGTCCGATTTGTACTGAGAAAAAAAATAGCAGATGGGAGCTGCCTCATTGATTAACATGGGTCCGAGTGCAATGTGAGATTTTCTCGCATTGCACTCGTGCGAGTTAATCGCAAGTGTGACTCCAGCCTTAGAGGGAGTCGCCCAAATTTACACAGCAAACGAACACCACAATCTTTTAGGAGCTAAATCAGTAATAAAAATTGTTGCGCTTTTTTTTAAGTTTGTAAACCTGTCCCCCTGTTGCAATCTGAAAATGAAGGTGGTCAGTGCCCCCTTTGGTGGCTAAATTCCTCGGTGCACCAGTCCACCCACTCCTAAGTTGATTGTCCAAAGTCATCGCTGTCTGGAGATAAACCTCTGCTTTGTACGCACTGCACTCACAAATCACTCTCTCCTCGCTGCTGACATTGCTTTTCTTCTCTGCCATCACTTTAGTGCAGGGGACAGCAAAAAAAATCACTTTCTCCTCAAACTGGACATCGCTACACAACTATACCCGAGCGATGTCATCTGGGAGGAAAGAGGGATTTCTGTGTTCACTCCTGCACTGAACAGATAGAGGAGACGAGCAATGTCAGCAGCGAGGAGAGAGTGATTTGTGTGATCCCATAATGGAGCTTTATCTTCATGTAATTCTGGTTCGGGACAACTCTGCACTGTCAATTAACGTAGTAGTGGTAGATAACTAAATAAGGGCATTAAACGGGGCACCAAGGGGCTGGGAACACTGCGGCCGATCACTGGCAGCGATACTGATACTTGATTAGACACAGGAATAGCACAGACTCTAAACAGCCATTAGACAACTGTCACCGATGTGTTTAATTCCACTGCAGCATCTCCGCAGGAGAACGTTACATACAGTATATCCTGGTGAAATGTGTGGGGTCCACGTGATCGCCTGCAGTCCTATAAACACAGAGCAGAGATGCACGTATGCGACCATCACACATGCACCAAGGGGACTGCAGAGCCATGGAATCGGATCAGTGAGGGGCCAACGTTCGGACCCCAACCGCTCACCTACCATGTAATAGATGAGTAGTTGCACTATTGCGCAAGACGTATAACAATACAGGGACATTATTACACGGGTACAGTATATAAGTGCACAGTCCACAGTATAAAGTGAGATATGGGTACTACTGGGTAGACAGCCCCAGCGCGGGGTACACACAGTGTGAGGTGATCATGACACAGGGTACACAGCCCGACACAGGGGGGGTGCACAGACACAGCCCGACACAGGGGGGGTGCACAGACACAGCCCGACACAGGGGGGGTGCACAGACACAGCCCGACACAGGGGGGGTGCACAGACACAGCCCGACACAGGGGGGGTGCACAGACACAGCCCGACACAGGGGGGGTGCACAGACACAGCCCGACACAGGGGGGGTGCACAGACACAGCCCGACACAGGGGGGGTGCACAGACACAGCCCGACACAGGGGGGGTGCACAGACACAGCCCGACACAGGGGGGGTGCACAGACACAGCCCGACACAGGGGGGGTGCACAGACACAGCCCGACACAGGGGGGGTGCACAGACACAGCCCGACACAGGGGGGGTGCACAGACACAGCCCGACACAGGGGGGGTGCACAGACACAGCCCGACACAGGGGGGGTGCACAGACACAGCCCGACACAGGGGGGGTGCACAGACACAGCCCGACACAGGGGGGGTGCACAGACACAGCCCGACACAGGGGGGGTGCACAGACACAGCCCGACACAGGGGGGGTGCACAGACACAGCCCGACACAGGGGGGGTGCACAGACACAGCCCGACACAGGGGGGGTGCACAGACACAGCCCGACACAGGGGGGGTGCACAGACACAGCCCGACACAGGGGGGGTGCACAGACACAGCCCGACACAGGGGGGGTGCACAGACACAGCCCGACACAGGGGGGGTGCACAGACACAGCCCGACACAGGGGGGGTGCACAGACACAGCCCGACACAGGGGGGGTGCACAGACACAGCACACATACGCATGCAGCACAGGGAACACATATACAGGCAGCACAGGGAACACATATACAGGCAGCACAGGGCACACATATACACACAGCACAGGGCACACATATACACGCAACACAGGGCATACATATACACGCAGCACAGGGCACACATATACACGCAGCACAGGGCACACATATACACGCAGCACAGGGCACACATATACACGCAGCACAGGGCACACATATACAGGCAGCACAGGGCACACATATACAGGCAGCACAGGGCACACATATACAGGCAGCACAGGGCACACATATACAGGCAGCACAGGGCACACATATACAGGCAGCACAGGGCACACATATACAGGCAGCACAGGGCACACATATACAGGCAGCACAGGGCACACATATACACGCAGCACAGGGCACACATATACACGCAACACAGGGCACACATATACACGCAGCACAGGGCACACATATACACGCAGCACAGGGCACACATATACACGCAGCACAGGGCACACATATACACGCAGCACAGGGCACACATATACACGCAGCACAGGGCACACATATACACGCAGCACAGGGCACACATATACACGCAGCACAGGGCACACATATACACGCAGCACAGGGCACACATATACAGGCAGCACAGGGCACACATATACACAGGGCACACATATACACGCAGCACAGGGCACACATATACAGGCAGCACAGGGCACACATATACACGCAGCACAGGGCACACATATACAGGCAGCACAGGGCACACATATACACACACACAGCACAGGGCACATATATACACGCAGCACAGGGTGTACACAGCACCTCCCATACTCTGCTATGGACTCCCTGCCCCTCAGCACTGACCTGGGTTCTTTCTCTCCTCTCGCAGCTGAGGGAACAGGAAGTCCCGGACCTGCCTGATGTCCTGGAAGCGGCAGAACTCCAGCAGGGTGCAGGCCATGCTGCCTCCGCTCCGGCTCCGCTCCTGTCAGCCCGGCAGCGGCTCCCGTAGCCTCCTCCAGCTGCGGCTCCTCCACCGGAACTGCGTCATTCTGGTGAGTTGTCAGACTGAACTCTAGGAGCAGTCTGCGCGTGCGCGAACTTCCGCCCTGATTCCCTGCTGCCGAACGCCACAGTGCTTCTGCAGCTTTTCTGTTTCCATGGTGACGGAAAAAGTCATATGATCGATGATTGCTCTCTTTTCCGCCATATTTCTTCGTGGCAGATGGGTCAAAACGCGCATGCGTGGTCTTCATAGCTCAAAACTGTGTTTCTTGTCCTTAGCGACCAATCAGAACTCGACTTTCATTTCTGCTGTGGAAAAATCAAAACTTAGCTCTGATTGGTTGCAGAGTGCTACTGTGACTGTGTCTTTCTCATTAATAACCAATAGCTTTCATTTTTCCAAAGTGGTTTAAGAAATGAAAGCTGAATTTTGATTGGTTGCTATGGGCAACAAAGAGAAATATTGATTATTGAGGCCTACAAAGTGTTTTTTTTTGTAATATTGGATACATATAATAACGACAGCCTTGGCTGTTAGTTATTGGTCACGTTATCTGCTTGTTGTCAGTGAATGGAGCTGAAAACCTGTCATAACTTTGTAGCGGCACTAAATACATTGTAATAAACTGCAGGCGTAGGTCATAATAGCAATTTCAGCCAATAAAAGTCAAAAATAAATATTCCCATTCACTGACAGCAAGCAGCTATTTAACCCCTTCCCTCCGCAGCCAATTTTGCGGTTTCGTTTTTTCCTCCCCTTCCAAGATCCATCTTTTTTTTATTTTTTCGTCCTCATCCGTCTATGGGTTTGTATTTTGAGGGATGAGTTCATTTTTAATAAAACCATTTATATAACATTGAAAAACAGGGGAAAAAAATCCAATGGGGGTGTACTATTCAGGGTATAGATGACGTTTCAACCGCCATCTTTTGTGGTGACCGAAAAACGTCCATTCTGGTGTTTTCATTATTTGTTGTTCTTCACGACATTTTTCATACAGTTAAATCATTTTATATTTTGATAGATAGTACTTTTATGGATGCAGTGAGATTGAATATGAGTATTTTATTTATTTTTAAAAGAGGGGGAAAAAAAGATTTTTTTTTCTTAAATTTAGTTTGATTTTTCTTTTAAATGTTGTTTAGTTAAACCAATTTTTTTTATTATTAATTTTTCTGAATTATTTAATCCATTTAAAGGACTTTAACCCGCAATCTTTTGATCACTTATACAGTATTGTAATATATACAGAAAATCTAAATGTGGTGTCCCCTATGTAACTCCACACGCAGCCATTAATAACTAAACCGCTGGCCACAAAAGTGAGTACACCCCTGAGAGATAATGGCCAAATTATACCCAAAGTCTGAATATTTTGTGAGGTCGCCATTATTTTCCAGCACGGCCTTAACTCTCTTGGGCATGGAGGTCACTAGAGCTTCACAGGAGCCGCTGGATCCTCATCCATCCTCCATGACGACATCACGGAGCTGGTGGATGTTAGAGACCTTGCGCTCCTACATCTTTAATTTGAGGAGGCCTCACAGATGCTCCATAGGGTTTATGTCTGGAGATGCTTGCCCGATCCAGCACCTTTACCCTCAGTTTCTTTAGCAAAGCGGTGATGGTTTTGGAGGTATTTGGGGTCGTTATCATGTTGGAATATGAAGGGAGGGAATCATGCTCTGCTTCAGTAGGTCACAGCACATGTTCGCATTCATGGTTCCCTCAATGAACTGTAGTTCTCACAGCCGCCAGCACTTCTGCAGCCCCAAACTATGACCCACCATGCCTGACTGTAGGCAGGGCAAACTTGTCTTTGTCCTCCTCACCTTGTTGCCACCAGGTACGCTTGACTCCATCTGAACTAAATAAGTTTATCATTGTCTCATCAGACCACAGGACGGTTGCAATAATCCATTTCCTTTCTCTGCTTGTCTTCAGCAAACTGCAGGCTTTCTTGTGCATAATCTTTAGAAGAAGCTTCCTTCTGGGATGACAGCCTGTTCTGAGTAGAACCTGTCTAGTTATACCGCTGTATGGTCTTGGCCACTGTGCTGCAGCTCAGGTTCAGTGTGCTGACAATCTTCTTAAAGCATCTTTATGTAGAACAACAATTCAATTTTTTTTCAGAGCCTCGGATTTCTTTGCCATGAGTAGCCATGTTGAACTTCCAGTGACCAGTATAAGAGAGTGTGTGAGCGATAAACTCAGTGATACCCGCAAAAGATATTGACATGTTGTAGATTTGAAACAGATTTGAAGCAGAATGTGCAGGAGATTTCTATAAATCCCATCCACTTTGCTGGAACTGTAAGACGCTGCGTTTTTTTGCACAAAGAAGATATGCAGCGTCAAAAACTCATTGTGACAGCTCAATCCAAATGGAAAATTAGTAACACCCCCCCCCCCCACCCCCAATATGGTAATTGTTGAAATTAAACAGAAAGAGAGAACAATCCAGAATTGCCATTTTTCAGGTGCAGCACCTGAAAAATGGCAATTCTGGATTGTTCTCTCTTTCAAAAAAATTCTGGAAGTTTTGGGGGTTTTTTTACAATTTCACCACACTTGGAATTTTCTTTCCCATTGTTCAGTACATTATATGGTAAAGTGAATGGTTTCATTCGGAACTATACAAAAAAAAAAAAAATTAAAATGAGCCCTCATGTGAATCAAGTCAATGGAAAAATGCAAAAGTTCTGGGTTTCGAAAATGGGAAGAAAAGGCGCAAAAATGAAAAATAATGTGGTCATACAGGAGTTAATCTATAGTGTCTTTGTTTTATATAGTTCCCTGTAATGACGTCATAATCTGTAGAGAGCTATTGTCTCCTTTATCACCTCTAAAACGCCCATAAATCTGGTAAATCATTCTGTATTCTGCTGCCACCTTGTGGCCAGGTTTTCGAACTACAGCTGTAATTTTTTTTTTACCATTGAAATAATTTACTAGGTAAATATATATTTATGTGGTGCAGAAAAAAAATTGTATTAGTTTTATCTACTTTTTATTTGAATTTTTATACCAAATAACCTGTTGAATAAATTTTCAAGATTATTATTTATTATTTATGCCTACAGTAATATGTGTACGTTTTTGTGTTTTTTTTATATGTATGTAATAAACCCTTATTATTTATTTTACAAAAAAGCTTCTTTCATATTGTTGCTGTGTGAACGTGTTAATTTTTATTCTTTTTTTTTGCAGATGTTTAATAAATGTTTTCTACAGTATCTTACATATGTATTTGACTACTGTAACTCTCTATTAATTGGTCTCCCCCTAACTAGACTCTCTCCTCTACAGTCCATCCTTAATGCAGCAGCCAGGGTCACCTATCTGACTAACCGCTACTCGGATGCCTCTGCTCTGTGCCAGTTATTGCACTGGCTGCCCATATATCACAGGATCCAATTCAAACTGCTTGTTCTCACCCACAAAGCTCTCCACAGTGCAGCACCCCCCTACATCTCCACCCTCCTCTCTGTCTATCACCCCACCCATTCTCTACGCTCTGCAAATGACTGTCGACTAACATCCACACTAATTCGGACCTACCACTCCCTAATCCAAAACTTCTTCTGAGCTGCACGAATCCTCTGGAACGCTCTACCCCAAGAAGTTAGGACGAATCACAAGTTACTCAGCTTCAGACGCTCCCTAAAAACGCATCTTTTTAGGGCGGCCTATCACATTCCCTAGCCGAACTAATTTCACCTAATCCCTCCACAACCTATCAGAAAATAACCCCACGTCAAACTCCACCGCACCCAAATGCATCTCAAGGCTCTGGCCAACTGGTCCAGGAAGCCATTACCCATTATTATTATTATTATTATTATTATTATTATTATTATTATTTATTTCCTTGAGATGGCTGGATTGTCATGGTAAATAAGCACTTGTACCTTCCCCCCCCCATCTCATTGTAGACTGTAAGCTCTCACGACCAGGGTTGCCTTTTTGCCCTTTAAATATTGTATCTTCTATAACTGTTACTTGTTTGTATATAATCCTCCTGAATTGTAAAGCGCTGCGGAATATGTTGGCGATATAGAAATAAATATTATTATTATTATTATTATTATTATTATTATTATATGTCCCTTTTCCCAAGAGATCATAAAATATTTTTCCATAATTATATAATATAAATAATTATATAATAATTATAATTATAATTATATAATATAAATAATCCTCAAAAAATCATAAAATATTTTTTTTCTTTTAGGCTATGTTCCCACGACCTCATTATTCATTTTTTTTCCTCACTCTGACTGGACCCCATCGATCTGATATTGATGAGTTTAGCCTCCTCACAGTAGGTCCCAGATGACAACCCCCAGCTAGATTGGGGAGCACATCCTAACACCATTTCTGCTTTAGTTTCTTCCAAAAAACTGCCAATATCTTCCAATCAAAGATAATATCCTTGAAGGGGTTGTCCATTAAACAGCACATCTTATAGGAGTGGTGGTCGCACATGCACAGCACTATTGCATTCTTGGTACTAGTAACAGTGGAGATGGTGTCACGTGTGTGTGTTGCATCCAGCTAGGACCTTTGCAGTATCTGGGATCAGAAGGTCTCAGCGATTAGCAAATCGCATCACCTCATTGACGTCTGCTAAGCTATGAACATGAGTGAAGCTGGTTTTATTTCTTTTGGCACTGTAGGGGTTAAGTATTCCTTTTTTTGACCCTGCTAAGAATCCGTTTTGTTACGTCCTGGGGGTGGATTCACGGGACCGTGCACTGGACTCCCCCCAGTGAGGCAACCCATAGTTAACCCCTATACAGGGACTGTCCGATCACCCCACCAGAGGGCCTAGATGCACGGTAGCCAGAACACTAGGGTTACGGGATAAGAGTCCTTCAAGGATCCGAACAGGAATGTCTCTGAGTCCAACGGGCACCGTAGGCAGGACGGATGACAGGGACCGGATACAGGTACCGGGAAGGAACAGCAGACAGGGTCTGGGTCCAACGAGAAGTGCAGGCTGATGTTTACCAGGTGAAGTCGGGGATCGGTGACGGGTTCAGGCTGATGGTAGATGGCGGGATCCTCAGCAGACAGTCACCGGGGGACTTCCTGGGGAATCAGACGTCAGGACCGGGTGAGGGTGGCAGGCGGGCTCTGTGGAAGAGACAGGGTTAAACGAAGGCAAGGCACAAAGGGACCTGAACACCTAGCTCTGGTAACACGTTGATCAGGCACCGCCCACATGGAAAGGAAGTCCTAATATACCCTGTACCTGTAATTGACCATATCCTGTTTCCGGGATGCTGGCCCTTTAAGAAGAGGTGAGTGACCGCGCGCGCGCCCCAATGCGCATGCGCGAGGCTCATGTGCCAGAGACCAGAGCAGGAAGCGGTGCAGGAGATGCAGGGGAACCAGACAGAGCGTCCTGTGTCGCAGGGAGACGCCGAGGCCGGCGGGCAGGAGGCACGGAAGATGCAGAGGAGGGAGAGTGAGAGGGGCAGCCGCGGGCAGAAGAACCGGGGACCGGGACGGTGAGTGACAGACAGCGCCGGGACCCGGGGAGCGTGACATGTTTGCTCTAATGTCAGCTGCTGCTCCTTTCTGCCACTCACTTTTGTTATTTATACTCACTCCTTGCTCTCTCTTGTGATAGTTATAGTTTTTCTATACTGACCTCCCTGGAGAATTGCTCCTGTTTCAGCCATGGAATTGATTTTGTTGTTTTTACCCTCTTGTTTGTCTGTTTCCCTGTGTTGCCTTTATCATAGTAGTAAGACTAGTGTCTTTCTGCCCAACTCACTAGCCAGGGCTAGCCCAAGGTAAGAGAGGGCTTAGGCACATGATCAGGGACAAGGACCTAGAATCGTTAGGGAGTGAAGAGTTCAGGCACAGGTTAGTGTCAGGGAGTTACCTCTTCACTGTATCACTATCACTAGGACCTCCCTTTACCTTGTCCCTGGTCTTTTCCCTTTTCATTATAGTAGAAAATTATTTCTGGCACACATATGAATTGACACAGGATATTGTGGTAAATATCATGAATTTATTCTGCAAAAATAGTCAACCATCAGTATTGCAAACGTTTCGGCTCAGTGGTGAGCCTTTATCAAGGCAGAATAATCCTGAGGTAGACAATTAAATGGGTATTATGCAGAGATAGAGCACAAACAATAAATGGTGCAGCCAGGGGATAAGAGGAGGCAAGGAAATTCAGTGAAACCATGGGAGGTCGTGCTGGAGCCCGGAGAAAGCAGCTTGGATCAGGGAATAGTGTCCGGTGTATAGGCTGTCCAGTAGCAGAGCTTACTTACAGAGCTTATAGGCTGACATCCAAGCTGAGAACAAAGATATGAAGAAAAGCTCTTGACACGATCTAGAACTGAGTGAAGACAAAGTGGAAGATGTGAGGTCAGATCCCGTAACAACGCTACGAGCGAGACAAAGGATATATACCCAAAATCTGCAGGGGAAATAGTGAGACCTCTTTATTTGACATCCAGAACCTATGGTATTCAGTGAGTGCCAGTTGGCATTACAGAGGAGAGCCAAGGCCCTGCTGGTCCTGACTGACTGATGTCTGCAAGCAAGAGGTACTGCTAGTGTGACGCCCTGACAAAATCAGGTTGTCACAGATGACTGCACCTCTCTTCTTGGTGCAGCACTCCTTCCTCTTTGGCCCTCCATCACAACCCTACACAGGTACACAACACCAGCCACAAAGCCTAGTCACCCCCCCCAAGAACAATAGGGACACGCCAGTGGGCGGGGCCAGGCAGATGGTGACACCCACCTAGGGGTTCTGAGGTGGCCTGGGAGGGAACAAGACAGTAAGAGTAAGAGAGTGAGGAGACGGTGGAAGTGAGAGGACTAAAGTGGTAGTCGGGGGTTGTAGCTCCGGGACTACTGGACTACTTGAGCTGACTAGGTGGCAGACGGCAGAGCAGGGCCATAGGCGACAGAGATCCGGTCGCGGGATACCTTACGTGGACCGGGGCAGGGTGGTAGCCCGCCAGTGCTGACAGCGGAAATCCGGTCCAGAGGCCATGCACAGTCGGGGTACCTGGACCCTAAAGCGAGGACAGCTGCAAGCACTTTTCCAGGTAACATCCAGGGGACAAGATTCCAAGTCTTGTCCCGCTAAGAGCCCAGATAGAGCAAGATGGAAGCCCAATGAGGGGGATAGGGCGTCTGCAAGTGCCTGCTAAGATCCCACGCGCCAGTTCTCGCGGGCCACAGCTCCCACAGCAAAGACACCGGGAGTGGACTTTCCCCGTTTCATGCGGACTAGTCAATACACAAGACACCAACCTAAAGTGCAGGAGGAAAGGCCCCTGTTCTGTACAATGGTGTGCGGGACCCGAGCACACCCCTCCGGAGGCTACTGGTTACCAGCAGTTGGTTTACTATCTGGACTCTGTGTGACTTTATTCAAAACAGTGAGTACACCGGTATCATCCGGTCTAGCCCTGCAGACTGTGCCCCATCACTCTCTTACCGACACCTGGGCCCCGGGACAACGCCTCCCCTACCCATTGAGGGGATACCATCCTGCTGCCCCACTCTATCGGCCCCGGGCACCCCATACCAAGGCAGCGGCGGTGTCACCAACAATCACCGTAACCCACGGGTGGCATCACTGACACAACCTTCCCTGTATATATATTCCCCTTTTCACTTGCAGGCGACAGACGGGTGCTCAGGCCCCGGATCCAGTTTCCCCTCGAGCCACCGCAACGACCCCGGATCCGAGCAGCCCTCCCCCTTGCCATGGTCTGTCCCCTGCCCGCAACACTAGGAGAGGAGACGTGAGAGCAAGTGTGGAGAAAATGGGGCAGGCAGTGGTAGAGGGGTCACCCGGCTGTAGCACAGCCGCTTGGTAACCCCTTGCCTCCCGGTCGCCACCCCAGTACAAGGTTGCGTTTGTCACAGTCCATTCATTCTCTTAGTCAATAAAGCAGACACCGGTGTAGTTCCTTTAAACAGCCGATCTTTACTGAAGTTCAAAACAGTGACATTTTCCATTCGCATAACACGGCACCGCATCTGGTCCCAATGGGGTTCCCGCCAGACTCCATTTCCACACATAATTTAATGGCCGACTGCTTTCCTGGTACCTGGGCTCCATCAGACACCACTAGGTCACTCATTCTCCCGTCTGACATCACGATGCACAAACCAATTCAAATAGTCCTTAAACCTATCCGTCCCACCCACAGGGATTAGCTTGCAATTTGCATGGGCTACGTATGACGGCACTCCTCTGTTAGTGCTTTTGGCCAGGACCTACCCTTCTCTGTTCAGGGCCCACTGACCTTTGGTCTCGTAGGGGATTTCTTTGGGTTTTTCTTACTCTAAGAACGGACGCCACCCCAACTGACCAGACTAAACCTCGCTTCTGGGGACACAGTCAAGCAGTGCTCTAAAGAGCAGGACCCCGCGTACCCGGGATCAAAGGGCTGACCCTTAGGATTGTTAATCAGTACGAAAATATGGCCTCTTCTTGCTATCTCCTCCTGGGGACTCTCTTACCCTCCTTCTATATCCTGTCCTATTTATATCCTATCCTATCCTCCTCTTTTCTCTTAACCCATTGTCTGCCTAAAAAGGTGCCAGAGCAGCCATCACAGTCCCACATTGCCACCTGGTGGCCATTTACCAGATACACAATACATTCAATTACAATAAACAAAATCTTCTGTATGCCGGTTACTTCTGAAGGTGGGTGACGTAGCCTTGACCCCCCTACACAAGTATGGGGCAGCTAGATATTTACTATTTATATTCTTTATTTACTTTTGTAATACATTACTAAATTGTAAATGCTTTTATCTGTTCTACATATAAGTATGCAATGGTAATTTCCTCATCTCAATTTATTGAAACAAAAGCCAACACCAGCGGTGAGTATACCACTCCACCCCCCAAAAATATCAATGTCCCAATAACTTGTTATGTGACCTGGTGCATCAATTACATCTGACAACGACCCGGCAGTCACTCAGAGGCCCCACGTCCAGGGGACCCCTGACCCAGAGGATGGTCACCGGTTTGGTGGTGACCGGACGCCAGCCTGCTCCGCTGCGGGTCCTCCCTCCAACCAGCCTCTTCGGAGACCGGCAGTAGCGGGAAGGGCAATTAGGGCACTATTTACAAGCCCAAAAGTTTTTGGGTGGCTTGCCAGTTCTCAGCCATGTTCATGATTGCTCATGTGGGACAAACAGGGGGCAACAAAGGTCCCAACGGGGTCTGTACTTGTGGCAACGGGGATCCGCTACCTTAATCTTCTTCACTTTCATCCTCCGCTTCGTACTCTGCCTCCACGGTGACTCCTGGGCTGTACGGTGGGGGAGGGGTCTGGGAGTGCTCCGGGCCTTCATGCCATGCCTTTCTCTGCACACTCAGGGCAAACCAGCCCCTCTCCCCACAGTGGCGGGTATATGTGACTAGTTCTCCGGGGATCAGGTCACGGTCCGGGTGGCCCATAGGCAGGTGGGGGTACACGTCCCGACGGGACACGAACACTTCCTTCTCCAAGCCGGGCTCGAACACAAGCCCCCACCCCCTGTCGGGGTCAAAACGCCGGACCTGGCCCTCGTACCTCGGGCCCCGCACTAGGTAGGTGGCACACCTCAGGTTTTCTTTCTCCTTGATGGTGCGGGCCAGGACCTCGGCCCTCCTCTTCTCCCGGGCTTCGATTTCCCAGCCCAGTTGACTCTGCTACCGCTCCCAATACGGGGCGTCTACGTGCCCCTCGGGCGCACGGGTCGGGCCCAGCCGGAGCTTCCCCGTACCAGCTACGACCAGCACCTCATCTGGGGAACCCGGCTGTGTCGCGGCCTGGAGCAGCAACAACCCTGCGCCGCCTCAGCCGAGGCCTGGGGTCGGGACGTGGTCAGCTTCGCCTGCTGGGCGGGCCTCCGGTTCACAGTCGCCTCCCTCTTGGCCGGGCAGATGGCTGGGGCCGGGACCTCTCGGGGCGCTGGTTCCTCCAGGACCGGCGGGACTGCTTCCGGGATGGGCACCTTCCAGGGTAGCGGGGTCAGTGCGGGCCGAACATATGGCTGTCCGCGGGCTGCCTCTACGGGTGGGTCCTCACGGTCAGGCGGGGCGGTTTCAGCCACCGATGTTGGGGGTAGCTGACCGGGCGGGGAAGCGGCAACAACCGGTACGGGCGGCGGAGGGGGGCGACAGGCAGAGCGGGGGCAGACTGGGTCCCTCAGCCGCAGTGGCTGGTCCCTCGGGGACACAGGAGCGTGGGTCGCTTGCCCTCTCCTCCAAGTTCGCCTCCATCTCGCGTGCCCGCACGGCCGCGGCCATCTCTCCCATCTCAGCTGCTGACTGCTCCATCAGGTACCTCACCTGGACTTGTAGACGGCAGCACATCAGGGTTGTCCGGGCTTCCACACGTCGCTGTGCCGGGCGCGGGCTCCGGGAACTCGGGCTTGTCTGACGGGGTGGACATTCTGTAACTTGTGCTTCCAGGAACCAGAAGGGTGGCAAAGTCCTGGCGTCCCTGCCCTTTATCCATGTGGTCATATGACAAACAGTCCTCGCCCGCCCCCCTTGGTCTTTTCGGGGCACTCCGCTCGCTTTCTGCAGCACCGCTCTGTTCCCAGGGGGCGGGGCCTCACTCTCGCGCCCTTTCTCTCGGGGAAGATGGTGAAGTCGGAAATTTTTCGTGCCCAAGATGGCGGATCTTCAGATTTTTCAGTGGGACGCCGCTGACTGGGACTTCAAGGCGCACTTCCACTGGTAAGTGGACTGGTTCAATCCTGTTTGTGACGCCAGAAGAGTCGATGTGTACCGCCCTGGGGGCTCGGCTGCTTGCCGAGCCGCTCGGATCCGGGCTCGGGTTGTCGGTGGCACGAGCGCCTCCGGACCGGGGGTCACGTCGCTCCGAAAAGGGGGGTGATCTTGCTGGCACTACGGGTAGGGGTGGTGTGGTGGACGGTTCACGGCCGAAGCCACGGTATTGGTAAAGTTCGTGACGCCATCCACGGGTCGTGGTGATTGTAGACACCACCGCTGCGGTGAAGGTATGGGGGCTCCCGGGAGCGGTGTAATGGCGCAGCTAGGTGTTGACCCCTCCGTGGGTAGGGGATGTTGGTCCCGGGGCCCGGTTGGCGAGGGCTGGGGTGCAGGGCGGAGTGGTGTGGTGCGGTGCCTGATGGCACTGTTGTACTCACGATTATAATCACACAAAGAGTCACTGGTAAACCAAGTTCGGTGATGATCGGTGCCTGCAGCCGGCTGCGTGTTCTCCTAATAAGGTTGGTAATGCCCGCCTTTCTCCTGCACCTCTGTGTAGTGATTTTTGACTCCTATGCCTACGCAACGGTAGTCCACTCCCCGACTTGTGTACGCCGGAGGAGCCCGTTTGACCGCACACGACGGCCCTTTGGATCTCTGGCCCTTGGCGGTGGCACTTATCCGTACTGGTTGGGCTGTTGGCTTCAATCGGGACTTAGGTGGGAAAGGACCCTGAGGTCCAGACCGCAATCAGTTAATTTGACTAAGATCCAGTGGCTTCTGGACTAGTTCGGGGTCTGAGTACCCTGCCTGGTGCTCCGGTATCCAGTTGGCTCCCCGGTTTGGTTCCAGCGGGCCACTACCCTGTCCCGGTCCCTTACGGTTACACCGGTCGTCTTCCCGGTCTCCTGCAGGCGGCACTACCGTCTGCCTCCTGGCCAACAAGGGTACCTAGGCTCCTACCTGGGCCCCTGACAGTTCCCAGTTCTTTCCTCACTCCTCCTCTGTCAACTGTCAACACTGATCTGTCTTGTGTTCCCGCCCCAGGCCATCCGAACTCCTCGGTGGGCGTGGCCAACCGCCTGACTCCGCCCCACCGGGTGTGAACGTCAGGACCTGGGAGGTGCGACTCAGGGTTTCAATGTGCGGCTGCTATTACCTTATTAGGGTGGGGTGTGGTGCGTGGGACTACTTGTGACCCCTGGCTAGTCCAGGGCGTCACATATGTATATATAATTATATATATATATATGTATATATATATACAGTACAGACCAAACGTTTGAACACAGCTTCTCATCTCTAGAACAACTGTTAGGAGGAGACTTTGTGCAGCAGGCCTTCATGGTAAAATAGCTGCTAGGAAACCACTGCTAAGGACAGGCAACAAGCAGAAGAGACTTGTTTGGGCTAAAGAACACAAGGAATGGACATTAGACCAGTGCAAATCTGTGCTTTGGTCTGATGAGTCCAAATTTGAGATCTTTGGGTCCAACCACCGTATCTTTGTAGAAAAGGTGAACGGATGGACTCTACATGGCTGGTTCCCACCGTGAAGCATGGAGGAGGTGTGACGGTGTGGGGGGCTTTGCTGGTGACACTGTTGGGGATTTATTCAAAATTGAAGGCATACTAAACCAGCATGGCTACCACAGCATCTTGCAGCGGCATGCTATTCCATCCGGTTTGCATTTAGTTGGACCATCATTTATTTTTCAACAGGACAATGACCCCAAACACACCTCCAGGCTGTGTAAGGACTATTTGACTAAGAAGGAGAGAGATGGGGTGCTACACCAGATGACCTGGCCTCCACAGTCACCAGACCTGAACCCAATCGAGATGGTTTGGGGTGAGCTGGACCGCAGAGTGAAGGCAAAAGGGCCAACAAGTGCTAAGCATCTCTGGGAACCCCTTCAAGACTGTTGGAAAACCATTTCCGGTGACTACCTCTTGAAGCTCATCAAGAGAATGCCAAGAGTGCACAAAGCAGTAATCAAAGCAAAAGATGGCTACTTTGAAGAACCTAGAATATAAGACATATTTTCAGTTGTTTTACACTTTTTTAAGTATTTCATTCCACATGTGATAATTCATAGTTTTGATGCCTTTAATGTGAATCTACATTTTTCAGAGTCCTGAAAATAAAGAAAATTCTTTGAATGCGGTGTGTCCAAAATTTTGGTCTGTACTGTATATGTGTGACCAAAATTTACATTTTATAGATTAGCATCAGTGATGATTGGGCACTGCTATGCACAGGTGCTTGGTGCTTGTAACAAGCAGTTGGATGCTCGGATGGGCGCGACTCAAGTACCGAGTATAATGGAAGTGAATATTATTATTTCTGAAGATCTTGCTCAATGCAATTTTAAAATTTCTGATGTGTATATATTACTTTTTAAAAACAGACACCACTGAATTTGCAGGAACCATTGTTACCCCTCCCTTCATGACCTTCTCTTATGCGAGATTTCCACGAGGATGACTGATGCCTACAACTAGCAGAGCTGCAGTACCATTATCATCCTTGTAGATGGCGCCATAATACATGTAATAACCATAAAATCCAACTGGTAAGACCTCACCCAGACGTCTGCGTAGCACATACTTGTTCTAGGCGCCGCTCACATCAGCGGTATTTTGCCGCAAAGCCAGATCCGTTGCAAATACGTTTCAGTTCCATTTATTTCCAATGGAATCGCGGCAAGATGCGGTCACATGCGGTTGTGTACGATGCACGCAACCGCATGTGACCTCATCTTGCCACGATTCCATTGGAAATGAATGGAACTGAAACACATTTGTAACGGATCCGGCTTTGCGCCACAATACCGCTGATGTGAGCGGCGCCATATGTGTGTTTTTCACAGACAGAAAACTCTTAATTTATGGAGTGTTGAACATACAGTGCCTACAAGTAGTATTCAACCCCCTGCAGATTTAGCAGGTTTACACATTCGGAATTAACTTGGCATTGTGACATTTGGACTGTAGATGAGCCTGGAAGTGTGAAATGTACTGCAGCAAAAAAGAATGTGATTTCTTTTTTTATTTTTTTTTTTAAATTGTGAAAAGTTTATTCAGAGGGTCATTTATTATTTAACCCCTCAAACCACCAGAATTCTGTTTGGTTCCCCTAAAGTATTAAGAAGTATTTCAGGCACAAAGAACAATGAGCTACACATGTTTGGATTAATTATCTCTTTTTCCAGCCTTTTCTGACTAATTAAGACCCTCCCCAAACTTGTGAACAGCACTCATACTTGGTCAACATGGGAAAGACAAAGGAGCATTCCAAGGCCATCAGAGACAAGATCGTGGAGGGTCACAAGGCTGGCAAGGGGTACAAAACCCTTTCCAAGGAGTTGGGCCTACCTGTCTCCACTGTTGGGAGCATCATCCGGAAGTGGAAGGCTTATCGAACTACTGTTAGCCTTCCACGGCCTGGACAGCCTTTGAAAGTTTCCACCTGTGCCGAGGCCAGGCTTGTCCGAAGAGTCAAGGCTAACCCAAGGACAACAAGGAAGGAGCTCCGGGAAGATCTCATGGCAGTGGGGACATTGGTTTCAGTCAATACCATAAGTAACGTACTCCACCGCAATGGTCTCCATTCCAGACGAGCCCGTAAGGTACCTTTACTTTCAAAGCGTCATGTCAAGGCTCGTCTACAGTTTGCTCATGATCACTTGGAGGACTCTGAGACAGACTGGTTCAAGGTTCTCTGGTCTGATGAGACCAAGATCGAGATCTTTGGTGCCAACCACACACGTGACGTTTGGAGACTGGATGGCACTGCATACGACCCCAAGAATACCATCCCTACAGTCAAGCATGGTGGTGGCAGCATCATGCTGTGGGGCTGTTTCTCAGCCAAGGGGCCTGGCCATCTGGTCCGCATCCATGGGAAGATGGATAGCACGGCCTACCTGGAGATTTTGGCCAAGAACCTCCGCTCCTCCATCAAGGATCTCAAGATGGGTCGTCATTTCATCTTCCAACAAGACAACGACCCAAAGCACACAGCCAAGAAAACCAAGGCCTGGTTCAAGAGGGAAAAAATCAAGGTGTTGCAGTGGCCTAGTCAGTCTCCTGACCTTAACCCAATTGAAAACTTGTGGAAGGAGCTCAAGATTAAAGTCCACATGAGACACCCAAAGAACCTAGATAACTTAGAGAAGATCTGCATGGAGGAGTGGGCCAAGATAACTCCGGAGACCTGTGCCGGCCTGATCAGGTCTTATAAAAGACGATTATTAGCTGTAATTGCAAATAAGGGTTATTCCACAAAATATTAAACCTAGGGGTTGAATAATAATTGACCCACACTTTTATGTTGAAAATTTATCAAAATTTAACTGAGCAACATAACTTGTTGGTTTGTAAGATTTATGCATCTGTTAATAAATCCTGCTCTTGTTTGAAGTTTGCAGGCTCTAACTTATTTGCATCTTATCAAACCTGCTAAATCTGCAGGGGGTTGAATACTACTTGTAGGCACTGTATCTGTGTTTTTTTCCAGACCAAGTGGTCCGTGCCAAAAAATGGAGACATGTCTGAGTCAAATATTAAAATGACCTATTCAAGTCAATGGGAAAATCACAAACACGAAAAATCAATGACATTTAAAAGTAATACTGAGGAAAATACCATATGTGCGCTAATTGCAAATACCCCAATGACTTACAGTCTCCCTTTACTTTTACAATTCAAAAGGGAAAAAAGAAAATAAATTTAGAAAATATAATAAAAATAATCTTGCAACACTAAGAAGGAAATGTGGTGGAATTATGGCAATCCCAGGATGAATAGACGTGTTATTGATCTGTAAATGGTGGGAAATGGAAACAAATTTTTCCAAAAATCTCGATTTATTCAGTCTAGAAGTATTATGAGCCATGTGTAGAAATACCTGCACTTGAAGCCTTAGCTGATATCAGTGAGGTTATTAATGGTCGTCGGAGAAAGGTTCTGCCGCACTAAATGCACTCAGACAAATCATCAAGATCCACTGCTGGCAGCTCCTGTGTAACCACTGACTAATAATATCCCAGATGTGCTCGATGGCAAATACGTCCAGAGACGCTGCAGCCATGGAAGCATGGTTAGACCATGCAGGCTGCTCACAGTACCATGAATGAATTGCGGCCTGGTGTTGCCCTGATGAAAAATGACTCCTCGAACACATTGGAGAAATGGCCGCCCCACTGTTTCTTTGACTAAACCAATGTAACACCTAGTTTTTAGTGTACATGGAATGAAGACTTGAGGCATCCACCTACTGTACATTATGCCACTCCACACCATAATCCTGGGAATATGACCGCTGCCATGTTCCCTCAGGACGTCACTTACATGGTCTCCAGATCAATCTAAAAACTTTTACTGTGGCCAAGACAAAAGTGGGACTCATTCCTGAAGAGGATAGACCTCCAATCTTGTCCTCATAGCTCCATGTCAGCCTCTGGTTTCAATCGGGAGACCACATGTGTAACGTCATGATCACCACACTGGTCCTACTATTTTGTGGGGTGGCCTAATGCACACTAGCTGGACCACTCTAGTGAATATGGCCATTGGACCAGGGTCCTACTAATCGTTCTGCTCAACTCTACATTATAATGACTGTCATCTTCCTGTTTTCCACATCGTCCTGCTTCTCCAGTTGTGAGCTAATCCGGTAATTAGGATGAGGTGATCAATCAAGGCCGACGTTTGCTCTATACAATGATCATTTATTTACTTTGTTGTGTTTTTTAGGCCACTTCCACTTGTTTATATAAAACATGTTGTAGTGCCGGGTCCTGGTCCCAGCACTGCACCCCGACACTCCTCCGCTCCCAGACCTCAGCAGGCCGCTGCTCTCCTCACCTTTCCAACAGCTCCACGCGCTCATCTCCTGCCCCGGGGTCTGCCGCGGCCTCCTCCCGCTTCCAGGCCACGTGCAGGTCCTCTCTGAGTACCTGTAGGGTGCATGTGCGGCAACACACTCTTTCTTAAAGGGTTGGCGTCTCATTACCCGGAAATGGTTCTTGAGGTCAGCCATGATCCTAAAGGTTTTAAAGACTACCTCCCCTTAGGGGAGGCGCCTGAGTTAGAGTGCCTTTAGTTAGAGTGTTGCTAGTTCAGGTCTCTTTACGTTACTGTGTATAACTCAGCCTTCTGTGTCCTTATTCCAGATCCGTGTGTCTAATCTGCGCCTCGTCTTAGAAGCTAAGTCTCCACCTCCGTGCTGCCACATTGGAGCCACCATCTCCATGCTGCCACCACATCTGAGCCACCACATCCATGCTGCCAAGTCCAAGTCACCACCTTCGTGCTGTCACATCCAAGCACACCACGCCGGACTTTAAGAGACTTTACCAGTCCGTAAGAGCCAACCTCCACTGGTTCCTGGCAGTTGTGCATTTAGGCCCCCTGGGGCTGAGCCAGACAGTCCCTGTATTCGCTACTAGTTGCGCCTCCAGGGGGTCCGGTGTACAGCCCAGTAGGTCCAATCCCGGACGCTCACTGCCCTTCAGCGACCATAAAACATGTACATGAAAAAATTGTATTGTTGTCATCAGAGTTTTGCACCAGTGTGTCATCAGTGTGTCCTATTTTACCATCAGTTGTGTCATCAGTGTTTTTCATGGATGGCTAAAGAAATAAAGAAATTACAAAGCTTCTCTATACTTTGCCATCCGTGTTCTGTATGGACCCATAGACTTGTTTTGGTCCTTGGCATCCATGCTGCAGAAAAAACACAGACATGTGAGCAGCCCCCTAGGTTATAATGGGTACGTGGGGTATCCATGAAACAAAAGGAAACCACACATACTGGAAACACAGACGTATGAAGGAGGCCATAGGGAGCGCCAACCTGTTCCACAGCAATGTACAATCATTGTCATCAGTCTCTGCCTCCAGTATACACACACTCGGCCAATTCCTTATGAAGTTGATTGATGTCTTTTTTTTCATGTATAAAGAATTATTTAATCTCTTTAAACACTTCACTAAAATGCGAACATTCGTTTTGTCACTTACTTTTTTTTCCTCTTTTTCTTCCAAATGAATAACTCTTTGGTTTGTTTTTTTTTTTTATTTTTTTTTTTATCAACATAGCTGATGTGGACTTGTTTCTTGTGGCACCATTGTAGTGTTGGATGACACCATTTGCTATAATATCACATAAGTTTATACACCTCTCACAATTTAATAAATATTTTATTATATCTTTGTGTATGTGCAGAGGTCGTCTTTTCAGAATAGACGTATAGTGCTGCCAGCATTGCTGCAGAGGTTACAGGGGTGGGGGGTCCGCCTGTCAGTGCTCAGACCATACACCCCACACTGCAGAGGTTACAGGGGTGGGGGGTCCGCCTGTCAGTGCTCGGACCATACACCCCACACTGCAGAGGTTACAGGGGTGGGGGGTCCGCCTGTCAGTGCTCAGACCATACTCCACACACTGCAGAGGTTACAGGGGTGGGGGGTCCGCCTGTCAGTGCTCAGACCATACGCCACACACTGCAGAGGTTACAGGGGTGGGGGGTCCGCCTGTCAGTGCTCAGACCATACGCCACACACTGCAGAGGTTACAGGGGTGGGGGGTCCGCCTGTCAGTGCTCACACCATACGCCACACACTGCAGAGGTTACAGGGGTGGGGGGATCTACCTGTCAGTGCTCACACCATACGCCAAACACTGCAGAGGTTACAGGGGTGGGGGTCCGCCTGTCACTGCTCACACCATACACCGCACACTGCAGAGGTTACAGGGGTGGGGGGTCCGCCTGTCAGTGCTCACACCATACGCCACACACTGCAGAGGTTACAGGGGTGGGGGATCTACCTGTCAGTGCTCACACCATACACCGCACACTGCAGAGGTTACAGGGGTGGGGGGATCCACCTGTCAGTGCTCACACCATACACACCACACTGCATCACATTGCTCTGCATGGCTATCATCCCAGAAGGAAGCCTCTTCTAAATATGATGCACAAGAAAGCCCACAAACAGTTTGCTGAAGACAAGCAGACTAAAGGCCACCTTACACACAGCGACATCGCTAAAGCACCCGCCCCTGTCGGTTGTGCGTCACGGGCAAATCGCTGCCCGTGGCGCACAACGTTGCTAACACCCGTCACACATACTTACCTGCCTAGCGACGTCGCTATGGCCGGCGAACCGCCTCCTTTCTAAGGGGGCGGTTCATGCGGCATCACAGCGGCGTCACTAAGTGACCGCCCAATAGAAGCGGAGGGGCGGAGATGAGCGGCCGTAACATCCCGCCCACCTCCTTCCTTCCTCATTGCTGGCGGCCGCAGGTACGATGTTGTTCCTCGTTCCTGCGGTGTCACACATAGCGATGTGTGCTGCCACAGGAACGACGAGCAACATCGTACCTGCAGCAGCAACGATATTTGAGATTAGAACGACTGGACAATGATCAACGATATGGTGAGTATTTTTGATCGTTAACGGTCGTTCCTGCATTTCACACGCAACAACGTCGCTAATGAGGCCGGATGTGCGTCACGAATTTCGTGACCCCAACGACATCTCGTTAGCGATGTTGTTGCGTGTAAAGTGGTCTTCAGGACATGGATCATTGGAGCCATCCTGTGGAGTGATGAGACCAAGATAAACTTATTTGGTTTAGATGGTGTCATCATGTGTGGTGGCAACCAGTGAAGAGGACAAAGACAATAGTGTCCTACCTACAGTCAGGCATGGTGGTGGAGGGTCATGGTTTGGGGCTGCATGAGTGCTGTCGGCTGTGGGCAGGTACAGATCATTGAGGGAACCATGAATGCCAACATGTACTGTGACATACTGAATCAGTGCATGATCCCCCTTCGTTCATATTTCAACAGGATAATGACCTCAAACACCTCCAAGACCACCACTGCCTCGCCAAAGAAACTGATGGTAAAGGTGCTGGAGCGGCAAAGCGTCTCCAGACCTAAACCCTGTGGAGCATCTGTGGGGCCTCCTCAAATGGAAGATGGTGAAGTGTAAGATCTCTAAGGGGTACTTTGCACACTACGACATCGCAAGCCGATGGTAGTGATGCCGAGCGTGATAGTTCCCGCCCCCGTCGCAGCTGCGATATCTTGTGATAGCTGCCGTAGCGAACATTATCGCTACGGCAGCTTCACACGCACTTACCTGCCTTGCGACGTCACTCTGGCTGGCGAACCGCCTCCTTCCTAAGAGGGCGGGTCGTGCGGCGTCACAGCGACGTCACATGGCAGGCGGCCAATAGAAGCAGAGGGGCGGAGATGAGTGGGACGTAAACATCCCGCCCACCTCCTTCCTTCTCATTGCAGCCGGGATGCAGGTAAGGAGATGTTCCTCGCTCCTGCGGCTTCATACACAGCGATGTGTGCTGCCGCAGGAACGACGAACAACATCGTACCTGTCGCTGCAGCGACATTATGGAAATGCCCGACACTACACAGATCATACAATTTCGACACTTTTGCACTTGTTAATCGTATTAAAAAGGATTCACATACTCCGATGTCGACAACGACGCCGGAGGTGCGTCACTTTCAATTTGACCCCACCGACATCGCAGCTGCGATGTCGTAGTGTGCAAAGTACCCCTAACATCCACCAGCTCTGTGATGTCATCATGGAGGATGAAAGAGGATCCAGCGGCTCCTGTGAAGCTCTAGTCACCTCCATGCCCAAGAGAGTTAAGGCATTGCTGGAAAATAATGCAGGGCACACAAAATATTCACATTTTGAGCACAATTTGGATATTTTCACTTAGGGGTGTACGCACTTTTGTTGCAAGTGGTTTAGACATACCTCCCAACCGTCCCGGATACAGCGGGACAGTCCCTCTTCTGAGCCTTTGATCCCGGGTCCCGCCCGTGAGGCTGTTTATCCCGGGCTCCACCCACCCACTGTAGCCCCGCCTCGCTGTTTCTCCCTTCTATTCATTACAGAGCCGACCGCGCACCTACTCCTGTGACTGCTGCTGAGGTATGAATCACCCCCTGCAGCAGAGCGACCCCTCCCTGCAGCAGAGCGATCCCCCCTCCCCCAGAGCCGACCCCCCCAGTCCTGGAGCCTGCGTTTCTCTGCAGCTGTTCTCTGACTCCCCGTGTGCGGCTTCTCACTGCTGCAGACACGCGGGGAGTCAGGAAGCTGAGGAGACCGTGCAATCAGCACTTCTCTCTCCTGCAGATAGCAGTGACAATAACCTATGCAGAGTGACATCTGCAGGCTTCTATTACCGATCAGTGGTCTCCTGCCTGTAGAGCTGCTGGGTCCTAGCTTCCCAACAACTTCAGCTCTGCTTTATCCTGGCTCCTCTACCAGTTAAAGGGAACATGTCAGCAGAAATTTCACAATAAAAGTAATAGATTCCCCTCTCCAGCTCCTGGGCTGCTTCTAGAAAGGTTCCTGTTGTTATTGTGCCCCCTTTGAGACCTACAAAAATACTTTATGAAGTCTTACCTTTTTGTATGCAAATGTTTTTTTTATGGTCACGGGGGCGGGCTGTCTGGCGTCCGTTATTCCCCCTCCTGCCGCTTTACGCAGTCCCCCATTGCTCATTTACATACACAAGAACGCCTTCCTCATGTAACTGTCCTCCCGAAGATTTGCGCATGTGAACGCTTTTTCAGGTGATTGCGCAGGCACGAGATTATGGGCGGCGCTGTGATTGTCATCAACAGCGTTAACCAAGTACCCGCCCATAATCTCGTGCCCGCACTTTTCCCTCTGACTCCACCGTTATGCGCAAGTGCTGGCCATATGAACCATGTTACCTATTACCGCTTGCACGAGATTATGGGCGGGTACTTGGATGACTTTGCTGATGACAATCACAGCGCCGCCCATAATCTCGCGCCCACGGTAATAGGTAACATGGTTCATATGGACAGTGCTTGCGCATAACGGTGGAGGCAGAGTGAGAAGCGCGGGCACGAGATTATGGGCAGGTACTTGGATGACGCTGCTGATGACAATCACAGCGCCGCCCATAATCTCGCGCCCATGGTAATAGGTAACGTGGTTCATATGGCCAGTGCTTGCGCATAACGGTGGAGGCAGAGTGAGAAGCGCGGGCACGAGATTATGGGCAGGTACTTGGATGACGCTGCTGATGACAATCACAGCGCCGCCCATAATCTCGCGCCCATGGTAATAGGTAACGTGGTTCATATGGCCAGTGCTTGCGCATAACGGTGGAGGCAGAGTGAGAAGCGCGGGCACGAGATTATGGGCAGGTACTTGGATGACGCTGCTGATGACAATCACAGCGCCGCCCATAATCTCGCGCCCATGGTAATAGGTAACGTGGTTCATATGGCCAGTGCTTGCGCATAACGGTGGAGGCAGAGTGAGAAGCGCGGGCACGAGATTATGGGCAGGTACTTGGATGACGCTGCTGATGACAATCACAGCGCCGCCCATAATCTCGCGCCTGCGCAATCACCTCAAAAGCGTTCACACTTTGCACAGTGCTCAGTCCCGCGAGAGTGGCACTGGGCATGCACAAAACTTCAGGAGGACAGTTACATGAGGAAGGCGTCCTCATGTATGGAAATGAGCAATGGGGGACGGCGTACAGCGGCAGGAGGGGGAATAACGGACGCCAGGCAGCCCGCCCCCGTGACCATAAAAACAGATTTGCATACAAAAAGGTAAGACTTCATAAAGTATTTTTTTAGGTCTCAAAGTGGGCACAATAACAACAGGAACCTTTCCAGAATGCAGCCCAGGAGCTGCAGAGGGGAATCTTTTATTTTTTTTGCTAAATTTCTGGTGACAGTTTCCCTTTAAAGGGAACCTATCAGGTGCAATCTGCACTCAGAGCCAGGAGCAGTTCTGGGTGTATATTGCTAATCCCTGCCTAACCGTCCCTGTATACACCAGCATAGATAAAGGCATCTATAGAAAAAGTATTTTTAAAGAGCTTATATCTTATGCTAATTAGCGCGGGGACTAGTCCCAAGGGCGTTACTTCACTTGGCTAGTCGGCTCACATAGCGTATTAGTACTCACACAGGGGCGTAATAACATGCTAACATGCTATGCGAGCCGACTAGCCAAGTGAAGTAACGCCCTTCGGACTAGTCCCCGCGCTCATTAGCATAAGATATAAGATCTTTAAAAATATTTGTTCTTGATCTCTTTATCTATGCTAGTGTATACAGGGACGGTTAGGCAGGGATTAGCAATATTCACCCAGAACTGCTCCTGGCTCTGAGTGCATATTGCACCTGACAGGTTCACTTTAAAGGGAACCTGTCACCAGATTTGGGGCCTATAAGCTGCGGCCACCACCAGCGGGATCTTATGTACACATTCTAACATGCTGCATACCTCCCAACCGTCCCGGATACAGCGGGACTTTCACGCTTTACGTTGTTTGTCCCGTTGCCACGGGCGGGACGGCCGGCTCCCGGGCTCCGCCCACCCACTCTCTCTCCGCCTCCCTGCTTTTCCCTCCTACCATCCTAGTAGACGTGGCATAGAGAGGAGCGCTGCCTGTGCTGCTGCTGGTACAGTAAACTAATCTCCCCAGCGCTGATTTCCCTCCCTCCCCCCTCACCCCCGGCCGGAGCCTGTCTGTGCGGTCGGCCGGCCGCCTGTCTGTGCGGTCGGCCGGCCGCCTGTCTGTGCGGTCGGCCCGCCACCTGTCTGTGCGGGCGCCCCCCTGCCGCCTGTCTGTGCGGGCGCCACCCGCCGCCTGTCTGTGCGGGCGCCCCCCGCCGCCTGTCTGTGCGGGCGCCCCCCTGCCGCCTGTCTGTGCGGGCGCCCCCCTGCCGCCTGTCTGTGCGGGCGCCCCCCTGCCGCCTGTCTGTGCGGGCGCCCCCCTGCCGCCTGTCTGTGCGGGCGCCCCCCGCCGCCTGTCTGTGCGGGCGGCCCGCCGCCTCATTGTGCGGGCAGCCGGCCGCCTCTCTGTGCGGGCGGCTGGCCGCCTCTCTGTGCGGGCGGCCCGCCGCCTGTCTGTGAAGGCGGCCGGCCGCCTGTCTGTGAAGGCGACCGGCCGCCTCACTGTGCGGGCGACCGGCCGCCTCACTGTGGCTGCCTGCGTGTCCGTGCTGGAGGCCCGCCGGCTGCCTGCGTGTCCGTGCTGGAGGCCCGCCGGCTGCCTGCGTGTCCGTGCTGGAGGCCCGCCGGCTGCCTGCGTGTCCGTGCTGGAGGCCCGCCGGCTGCCTGCGTGTCCGTGCTGGAGGCCCGCCGGCTGCCTGCGTGTCCGTGCTGGAGGCCCGCCGGCTGCCTGCGTGTCCGTGCTGGAGGCCCGCCGGCTGCCTGCGTGTCCGTGCTGGAGGCCCGCCGGCTGCCTGCGTGTCCGTGCTGGAGGCCCGCCGGCTGCCTGCGTGTCCGTGCTGGAGGCTCGCCGGCTGCCTGCGTGTCCGTGCTGGAGGCCCGCCGGCTGCCTGCGTGTCCGTGCTGGAGGCCCGCCGGCTGCCTGCGTGTCCGTGCTGGAGGCCCGCCGGCTGCCTGCGTGTCCGTGCTGGAGGCCCGCCGGCTGCCTGCGTGTCCGTGCTGGAGGCCCGCCGGCTGCCTGCGTGTCCGTGCTGGAGGCCCGCCGGCTGCCTGCGTGTCCGTGCTGGAGGCCCGCCGGCTGCCTGCGTGTCCGTGCTGGAGGCTCGCCGGCTGCCTGCGTGTCCGTGCTGGAGGCCCGCCGGCTGCCTGCGTGTCCGTGCTGGAGGCCCGCCGGCTGCCTGCGTGTCCGTGCTGGAGGCCCGCCGGCTGCCTGCGTGTCCGTGCTGGAGGCTCGCCGGCTGCCTGCGTGTCCGTGCTGGAGGCCCGCCGGCTGCCTGCGTGTTTGTGCTGAATGGGTGTGGATGGGGAGTGGATATGGGCGTGACTGTGAAATGGGTGTGGTTAGGGGGCGTGGCCTAAAAATTTGCCGCGGCGCGCTACGCGCGCCGCAAACTTTGTCCCTCTTTTCCTTCTTTAAAAGTTGGGCGGTATGGGTTTAGATATTAATGGCTGTGTGATGAGTTATTTACCCTGTTATACAAGCTGCGCACTGACACTGTACATTGTATCACAAGGTCAGATCCTCAGTGCTGACCCATGAAAAGATATAATAAAATATTTACAAAAAAGTGAGGGGTGTACTCACTTTTGTGATATGCTTTAAGACCATCAAGGTTACCATTCTGTGTAGTAAGATGCACCAAATTCATGAAGAGGTGCATCTTTCAATGGTCACACAACCAATATACTCCAGGCAGGGGTTGTTGTACATTTTTTGGTTACCCCTTTTTTGGCGCAAATTTTGATGAATTTGTCGATCGCACTTGGCCAGGCCCTGTCCCACCTGAGCTGCGCCCAGTTTCAAAAAGTTGGTGGAGCTTGTCAGGGATTGGCGTAAAAACACCAAAAGTTTCTAAATTTTAAACAGTTTTATGTCTTGATGAATCAAGGCGATAATATAATAATAATAATATAATATTTAATCACTTATATAGAGCACTTTACATGCATCAGCAACATTGTCCCCATTGGGGCTCACAATCTAAATAATATACTAAAAAACAAGAGACAATTCCACATGGGATCAATTTGATAAAGAAAAAACCTAATTCTGCCATTTTTTGGGGTGGTGGTGGGTGTTTATGTTCAATCTTTTTTATTAAGTATTTTTTCATAATTACAATAAACATCATGAGCATATATTGAAAACATTTACAAATTTCCAACACAAAAATGTACTGAACTGTTTAGTTATGTCCTTATGTGTCCTAAGACACAACTCCCTCTGTCCATTCCAAACAGTGCCCCCGCATCCCCATGACCTTCTGTAGCTGAGTTCATGCAATACAAGGAATGTAGCCACAAACGACTACATTTGGACTTCCTGGGTCACTAGGACAGTATATCTTAAGAAATATTATATTGTTCGTCACTTCCAGAGAGATTAAAGACTCCAACAAGATTATGGATATGAATGAGTAAAGAGCATTATAAAAGATACATATAAGAGAAAAGAGAAAGCAGGGAGGGGGCGAAGAGGGGGCGGGAGGGGGGGAGGGGAAGGGAAAGAGGTCACCTGGGGGACCCGTGACCAAGGGTCAAGCCGAAGCCCCTGTTCCTCCTTCCATATCTCTCCGCGCAAGCAGGTGTCCCTGTCCACCCATTTCAGGTTTCTTAAAAAAGCTTATGGAAATCCGTGGAGTCATGGAAACTCATCCACTCACTCCAGGTTGTATAAAACTTAGCTCCATATCCAGAGAGGTCAGCCGACATTTCCTCCATTCTGTAGATATCGGTCATTTCCGAATACCATTCTGTGATTGGAGGAATTGTGGTCGTTTTCCAATGTCTTGGAATTACCGAGTGGGCGGCTGTTATGCAGAATCTCAGGATGTCTTTCTTGTGGTAAGAGATTGACTGTGGCAAAATGGAAAGTAGGGCAATTTTAGGAGAACTCACCACCTGTCTCCCAGTTATGAGTCGGTAGTTGTCAAATACCTTAGTCCAAAAGGGTTTTATCAGCTGACACTCCCACCAGATATGAATCATGGTGCCCTTCTCCTTGTTACACCTCCAACACACTTGGGAGACCTGTGGGAAGATCGCGTGAAGCTTTGACGGATATTGATACCATCGTGTTAATATTTTATAATTTTTCTCCTGGGCAGAGCATGCAATTGACATCTTGTGGCTGAATAAGAAACTTTTCGCCCACTCCTCCTGTGAGATGGTCTCCCCCAGATCCCGTTCCCAAGCCAGCTGGTAGTTTGTCTTATCAGCTCCCCCATGTCCGATGAGGACCTTATATATGAGGGAGATTGCATGATCCGGGGAGTCCCCCCTTTTGAACAGTTCCTCCAGTGGAGTAAGAGTTCTGCGGATCAGGCCCTCTGCCTCCCGTGCAGCGAGAAACGACCGCAGCTGTACGTATTCAAACCACTGCACTCCTCTCCCCATGGGCCGCAATCTGATATCCTGAAAGTCAGGCAGCTTACCATCCACGAGAATGTCTCCAACGCGGGTGTCCTCCACTGCCCTCCATCCGAGAAAAGCGCTCTTCCGATAACCAGGACAGAAAGAAGGGCAAGAAAAGAGAGGAGACAGGGGGCCTAGAGTGTTTGATGGAGCAAATTTGCCTGATACTGTGTGCCAAACTTTGAGGGTGTCCCTTGTGTATTTCGGTGCCGAACCCATCATGGAATTGTCTGGTAGTGGTATCCAGGGGAGATGGCCCAGAGGGACTGGAATATCTGTCTGTTCTATCTGTACCCATTGTTTATGTTTGTTTTGGAAAGTCCAATCCAGCACACGGACCAGAGCTGAGGCCTGGAAGTATGTTTTAAAGTCAGGGAGTCCAGCTCCCCCCTTTTCCTTTAGGCGAGTCAAGGAGCGCAACCCAATCCGAGGCCTCCTCCCCCCCCACACAAAGCGCACCAAAGCTGAACGTAGGCTCTGAAAAAACCCACTTGGGGGTATTATAGGGACAGTTTGGTAAATGTATAAAAAACGGGGTAAAATGTCCATCTTAATCACGTTCATCCTACCAAACCACGATAGTCTCAATCCATTGTAGGATGTTAGATTTTTAATTGTTCGGTTTAGCAGGGTTAGGTAATTAAGCGTGTATAATTTAGATAAATCTGCCGGAATGTACACCCCCAAATACTTCACTGCCTCAGGTTTCCACTTGAACGGGAAATTGGAGGCGATCCGACTAACCTCTGATTGGGGTAACGAGATATTCAAGGCCTCCAATTTAGAAAAATTGACCCTAAAATTACTTAAGTGGCCAAATCGTTCAAGTTCCTTCATCAATGATGGTAGGGAGGTGTGGGGTTGACTGACATATAATAATAAATCGTCTGCGTACAATGCCGCTTTATGATGGACTGAACCACATCTAATCCCCTGGATATCCTCATTTTTCCTAATGGCATTCGCCAAATGTTCCATAACAATTACATATAACAGAGGGGACAAAGGGCACCCCTGTCTGGTCCCGTTCTGTATGGCAAAAGAGGAGGACAACATACCATTGATCCGGACCCGGGCAGTCGGACCAGAGTATAGCGCAAAGATTTTTTGTAGGAACTTGGGACCCAATCCCAGTTGATCTAGGGCTGCTCTCATGAATCCCCAGTGGACCCGGTCAAAGGCCTTTTCTGCATCGATGGACAATAAGCCCATGGGGATTGATTCAAGCTTGGCCTTCGCTACCAGAAGTCCAGTCTTGATGGTATTATCCCTGGCTTCACGGCCTTTGACAAAGCCCACCTGGTCTGTATGTATACTCGGGGGCAGCAAGGGCGCCAATCTGTCCGCCAGTATCTTAGAGAAAAGTTTAATGTCAATGTTCAACAAAGATATGGGTCGATAATTTGCAGCATGTGCTAGGTCCTTCCCGGGCTTGGGGATTACACTAATGTGTGCCTCTAGGGACTGAGGAACGAATCCAACCTCTCCATCCAAGGAGTTAAACGTTCTGGCCATAATTGGGGCCAACTGTGCTCCGAACAGTTTATAAAAAGCCGGGGTGAATCCATCCGGTCCCGGGCATTTACCAGAGGGAGTGTGTCGAATAGCGGCACCTATCTCTATTTCTGAAATGTCCTCCTCCAAAGCCCCAGAAAGCAAGACATCCAGAGGGGGGAGGGCAGTATCTCCTACATATTTTCTTATTTTTTCCCCTAATTCCGTTGGGGCGAGGTCCGCGAACTGACCCTTAATGTTATATAACTTGTCATAGTATGATTTGAAGACTTCAAGGATCTCCCCTGGATCGTGTGTGTTCCCATCTCTCTGTGTCTTGATAAATGGGATGTATGAAATGGCAGCCCTGGGATGTAGCATGCGTGCCAGAGGACGTCCGCATTTATCTGCCGCCTCATAAAAGAATCGCTTCATACGTTCTTTCTGATACAAATACCTCCGGTCCAGAAGGTCCTTAAGCGCAGCTCGCTTTTGAATAAGGTCAGCCATATCCGTTGGGGCGAGCTTCTGCTTATGCCGAAGCTCCAATCGGTGAATCTGCTGCAATAAACCGTTCACCTCCTCTGTCCTTTCTTTTTTAAGTCTGGAGCCGTGCTTAATCAGCACTCCCCTCAGGACGCATTTCAATGTTTCCCACTGGACCGGAGGTGATGTTGGATCTCCTTTATGTACCTGGACGAAGGACTCTATTGTGTCCTGCAACTCTTTCTGGCATATGCTATCTTTGAGAAGATTGCTATTTAGCCTCCATGTCCATGGGCGCTGAGTGACAGGGGGGATCTGTAGGGACAAGTAAATTGGGGCATGGTCTGACCAGAATATATCTCCAATTTTAGCTATCGGTTGCCAAGAAAGGGCTCGCTGTCCCACCAAAAAGAAGTCAATTCTAGAGTATGTATTATGTGGGGGGGAGAAGAAAGTATAGTCCTTACCCTGTGGATTCAGAATGCGCCAAATGTCTATCAGCTGGAGGGCATGGAGGTCCCGCCTCAAAGAACCCATCTCGCGACGCCGACCTGGGCCTCTTCCAGAGGAGGAGTCTACTGCTGGATTTAGGGTAAAATTAAAGTCCCCGCCGATAAGCAGCGTCCCCTCTGCGAAGTCCGCCAGTGTCTTCAGGAGAGATCTGCACATAGAGACCTGGTTATTGTTTGGAAGATACCAATTAGCAATGCTAAACACCATATTGAATACCCTCAATTTGAGGAACACGTATCTACCTTGGCTATCTATGCATGTATCAATGATCGTATGCGCAAGCTGTTTATGTATTGCTATAGAGACTCCCTTAGACTTAGCCTCCGGGTTAGTGCTGTGGTACCATACGGGGTAGAATCTATCTTTAAATGCTGGTATATTGCCGGTTTTGAAATGCGTCTCCTGCAACAGGAGAATTTGTGTCCTCTGTTTGTGCATGGAGTAAAGGACCTGCGAGCGCTTCTGTGGGATATTGAATCCCCTTACATTGAGTGAACATAATCTAAGGGCCTCCATCTCCCCGTCTATAGGTCCCCCAAGGAACAGGAAATTATTATTGTCAGAAAGGGGCGAGGAAGAGGGGGGGGGGTAAGGGGGGGGGGGGGGGAGGTGATGTGCAGAAGGGAAGAGAGGAGAAGAGGTAGTACGACTACTAAGGAG
Organism: Anomaloglossus baeobatrachus; assembly: GCF_048569485.1. Taxonomy (NCBI): domain Eukaryota; kingdom Metazoa; phylum Chordata; class Amphibia; order Anura; family Aromobatidae; genus Anomaloglossus; species Anomaloglossus baeobatrachus. The sequence continues at coordinate 32,698,839 of NC_134355.1, read as the reverse complement.
AGTTAGCGATAGGACTAGTTATAGATGGGAGCAAGGAAGAGAGGAAAGAAGGAAAAAGAGAAGAGGAAGAAAAATAGAATGTAAAAGAGGAAATAAGAAGAAAAGGGAAGAAAAAGACTAAGAAAAAGAAGATAGGCCCTCAACAATAGTATTAGGCCGTGGTCTTGGGGTCAGTATAACCTACACCTGCCCGCAGCGTGTAGAACCCCGGTGGGGAGTAGTCTTTCAAAAGAGGCCCGTCTCCCCCGAACAGGCCCCAGACCCCTTAAACTGAAGTATTTTAAACTAGAACAATATTTGAGGACGACACACCTTCACCCCACTTATCATTGAACTTCAAATAACTGTTAGTAATTAACTAGTAAGACATCAAAAATATTTAGCTATTATTACGTTCCTGAGACTGATGGCTCAGGTCAGAACTTAGCCGAAATAAATTCTGAATCAACTCTAAACCGGCCTGCAAGATCTGGATTCAACAACATGTCCAAGACTGGAAAGGGTGGGATGATCTCACTCCCCCTCACAGTCAGCTGGTGTCATTTCCACCCCTTTCTTTCGCTGTGAGCCCCGATTTTTCCTACGAGTAATTTCTCGTCGCGGTAGAGGGTTGGTGGTTGACTCTCCAGGGAGGCTGTGCACTCGTGGCCACTCCTTGTCTGAGATATGAACGACCGGTAATCCGAGGGCTGCACAAAAGGATGGAATATCCATTAGAGAATGGAGCACATGAGAACCTCCAGCATGTCGAACCTGTAGTTTAAAGGGGAAACCCCAAGAATACAGAATATTTCTCTGTCGTAGAACGTCCAATAGAGGTCTCAGGGCCCTGCGCTTCTGTAGAGTGTGCCTAGACAAATCCGGGAGTAATTGGATCGGTGTATTCTTAAACAAGACAGAGTCCCTTTGCCTAGCTTTGGCCAGGATTTCTTCTTTTTTTTTATACTTATGGACTCTACATATTACATCCCGAGGATTAGCATTGTCCAATGGTCTGGGGCCCAGAGATCTATGTGCTCTGTCCAATTCCAGGTGGGAATCCCTTGGTAGGTCCAAAATGGAGTTGAACAGACGTCCTAATGATGCATCCAAGTCCTGGGGGGCTACGGACTCGGGGATACCCCGTATCCTGATGTTATTACGTCTGCCCCTGTTCTCTAAATCGTCTAACAGGTTCGTCAAGTTCTCAATTTGGATAGCTTGTGCCGCAAGAGTCTGTGCCTGTTGGGAAAGCTGTGCAGACATAGAGGCTGAGCACGTCTCGGAAGCTGTCATGCGTACGTTTAACTGCTGCATTTCTCCTCTCATGGACTTAGACTCTGCTTTGTATGAAGCCTCCATTCTGCTGATGTAATCCTCCATTTCTTCTCTAGTTGGGATAGCTCGGATACGGGCCTTAAGATCATCCCAGACACATATCTCTGATCCCCTCTCTCCAATGTCTCCATCTTCCGGACTGTGTGGAGGAGACCTGAGGGCAGCTGGTATCCGTCCTCTTTCAGGGGATGATGAGGTTTCACTTATATAGGAGTCCCCCACCGTGTCTAGGGCGTTTACCGGAGGTCCCCTTTCCATCCGTTTAGGCCGGGCACTACTGGGAGCAGGGATTAGAGGGGCCTCTAATGTACTGTGTACAGCAGTAACAAGTGGCTCATCACCAAGGCTCCTGAGCCTTAACTGCTCTGTACTGAGCGATGCCTCCCTGTATTCCTCTAGTGTTTCCCGCTCATAGGGTACCCCATGGGGGATGTCGTTATAGTCCTGCTGCTGATTCCCCCTGTTAGTCTGTTGGGCTGGCTGCATCATTATCAGGGGCTTCCCCAGAGCCTTACCCCCATCCTGGCCTTCGGCGTCCCGCTCTGTACGCTGCTCTGTTTTCTCCCGGTCCCTCGGGCGGTGGGTCTCCGGCGCTGCAGCTGCCGCCATTATGTGAGTGGAGGGGATTCCCCTGTGCTGCGCCTCCTCGCCGCGTTCGGGCCCATTACCGCCGCTGCTCTGCTTTCCAACCACCGCCGCTGTCGAAAGGGCCCTGGGCAGCTGAGGCTGTGTGATAATGCCGCCCTCCTCCATGCTGCCGGGCGGCGCGGATGTCTCCCGGAGTGCTGCGGCCGCCATTTTAGGTGAGGAAGACACTCGGCCTGGTCCGGTGGAGCTCCTTAAATATCTTGTTATGCGCGCAGGAGCCGGTATCCGATGTTCTATTTTGGGCCTGCCGCTATTGCTGCTTCTCTTAGCCGGCATTGGCTGAGGTAGAGCCGGGTATGTGTCTCCTAAACGGGGTCCAGGGCCTGTCCGAGCACGAGAGCAAGGGAAGTCAGCGTCCTCACTCCTCCATTGCCAGGCCACGCCCCCCGTGGTGGGTGTTTATATTTTTACTTTGTTCACTGGGGGGTAAAAATGACCCGGTACCATCAGCACGACTGTTCAGGTCAGTTTGATTACGGTGATACAAAATTGTAAGTTTTTTGGTTAACAAAATTCAGTACTCGGTTAAAAAAAATGTCAATATTTTCTCAACCGTAACTTTTTTATTTTTCCATCGGAAGAGCTTTATTATGGCTTATTTTTTACATGGTAATATGACATTTCTATTGCTACCATTTTTGGTATATATATGATGTCTGGATCGCTTTTTATTTCATTTATTAATTAATTTATTAATTCATTTATTTATGTTTTTATTTATTTATTTATTTATTTTGATGTGGTATGGAAATGTGAAATGACCAAAAAGCACCAATTTAGGCATTTCAATTTTTTTTTCTTTACGGCGTTTACTGTTCAGATTAATGAATATTATATTTTCATAGATTTGACTTTTACAGATGTGGCGATACTAATTATGTTTATTCCGATTTTTTTTTTTCGACTCTTAAATTAGGAAAATGGGGGTGATTCAAACCTTTATTTTTTTTAGTCTTTTTAATACTTTTAGAAATTTGCTTTTATTAACTTTCACTTACTTTTAGTCACTAGAATTTGCAAAGGCTATATAAGGTATTTACATCCTACACGACGAAGTTAAACTCTCTTGGAAAAAGCATCCTATTGAATTCAGTGAGAAAAAACTGTTAGTGTACAAATGCTGTAGGTTTTTCCAAATGTATTTCTAGTCTTAACGTGTTTCTGCTTGCAAAAACCCTCAAGATTTTACCACTGAATCAAAAGAAACAAAAAAACACACCAGACATAAAAGCGAAAAAACACACCAGATATAAAAGCGAAAAAACACACCAGACATAAAAGCGAAAAAACACACCAGATATAAAAGCGAAAAAACACACCAGATATAAAAGCGAAAAAACACACCAGATATAAAAGCGAAAAAACACACCAGATATAAAAGCGAAAAAACGCACCAGATATAAAAGCGAAAAAAACACACCAGACATAAAAGCGAAAAAACACACCAGACATAAAAGCGAAAAAACACACCAGATATAAAAGCGAAAAAACACACCAGATATAAAAGCGAAAAAACACACCAGATATAAAAGCGAAAAAACACACCAGATATAAAAGCGAAAAAACGCACCAGATATAAAAGCGAAAAAACACACCAGACATAAAAGCGAAAAAACACACCAGACATAAAAGCGAAAAAACACACCAGATATAAAAGCGAAAAAACACACCAGATATAAAAGCGAAAAAACACACTAGATATAAAAGCGAAAAAACACACTAGATATAAAAGCGAAAAAACACACTAGATATAAAAGCGAAAAAACACACTAGATATAAAAGCGAAAAAAACACACCAGATATAAAAGCGAAAAAACACACCAGATATAAAAGCGAAAAAAACACACCACACATAAAAGCGGAGTAAAAAAAAACAGCAAAGAAAAAAAAAACTTGCTTATTTAATGTGGATTTTTTTTAGCCAGGAAATATACTCGGTGTAAACATAGTCTTAAGGCGGCAGAAATTGTATGCAGATTCTGGGTCACAATATGCATGATATCCGTGTACTATCTGCACCATATTGATGTACGCATGTAGAACCACAACGTGTCCAAGGGATTGTACCAATTTCGGAAGTAATCCCCTATATGTAGGATGGAGTATAGCTTCCCAATCTTTGGGGAATCCAATCACTGGGACCCTACTCCGCTTTATCCGGCCGTTCCATTGAGAATGAATGGTGCAGTGGTGCACTGCTCTATCTCCACTCCATTCTTGGGATCAGTGGTGGTCCTAGAGGTTGAGAATGAATGGCGCGGTGGTGCACTGCTCAATCTCCAATTCTGATGTTTTTTTTTCAGAGGACCATTATTGGGATCAGTGGTGGTCCCAAAGATTAAGAATGAATAGTGCAGTGGTGCACTGCTCGATCTCCACTCCATTCTGATGGGGCTCTTCAGAGAACCATTCTTGCGATCAGTGGTCATCCTAGAGGTTGAGAATGAATGGCGCAGTGGTGAACTGCTTGATCTTGACTCCATTCTGATGGGGTTCTTCAGAGGACCATTCTTGGGATCAGTGGTCATCCTAGAGGTTGAGAATGAATGGCGCAGTGGTGAACTGCTTATTCTTGACTCCATTCTAATGGGGTTCTTCAGAGGACCATTCTTGGGATCAGTGGTCATCCTAGAGGTTGAGAATGAATGGCGCAGTGGTGAACTGCTTGATCTTGACTCCATTCTGATGGGGCTCTTTAGAGGACCATTCTTGGGATCAGTGGTGGTCGTACAGGTTGAGAATGAATGGCGCAGTGGTGCACTGCTTGATCTCCACTCCATTCTGATGGGGCTCTTTAGAGAACCATTCTTGGGATCAGTGGTGGTCCTAAAGGTTGAGAATGAATGTCGCAGTGGTGCACTGCTTTAGCTCTACTCCATTCTGATGGGGCTTTTCAGCGGACCATTCTTGGGATCAGTGGTGGTCCTACAGGTTGATAATGAATGGCGCAGTGGTGCACTGCTTTAGCTCTACTCCATTCTGATGGGGCTCTTCAGCGGACCATTCTTGGGATCAGTGGTGGTCCTAAAGGTTAAGAATGAATGGCGCAGTGGTGCACTGCTTTAGCTCTACTCCATTCTGATGGGGTTCTTCAGCGGACCATTCTTGGGATCAGTGGTGGTCCAAGAGATCATGCCTCCAGTGATCAGGAAGTTATCCCCTATCCTGTATATAGGGGATTACTCTCAAACTTGGCACAAACCCTTTAAACTTCCAAACTGGGAAAAAATTCGAGGATCAGCCACAAATTCCATGGTGGTTTTGCGGATTGGTAAAACCTACCATGTGAACATGCATCGGGAGGAGATAGCACCAAACGTTGTAGAGTTGTACAATGGCCCAGACATCTTTTGCACAAGATAGAGGAGGACATATCACACTGTGTGTAGGTAACATTCAGATTAACATTATTTTCTTTGGAAACCGAGTTCTGCTCCGGAATGAATTCCTCATAGTTAATGAGGCAGAGACATCATGATGTACAATGTCATAATTTCACCTATCCTCTGGCTACTCTGTCATTCTAGATAGGCTGGAGCTGCGTACTATAATGACACAGCTGATGGTTGAAGGACCGGGGTTTGTTTCGCATCACATACTGTGAAACTGAAAGAAAAATATTTGTCTAGACCAATGATTTCCAGACATTAATTGTTCTACCTCCAGGGCCTTCTTACATTTTCCATAGGCTGACGTCTGCGGTCAGCAATGAGCTCCTAATGAATAGAGATGAGCGAAGCTGAGGTTCAGTTTTCGAACTGAACACCAACTTGAAAAAATCAAAGTTCGGGGTTCGGATGCTGTACGTGTGCCGAACCGAACCTCCAAAGGTTTGCTCATCTCTACTAATGAGGCAGATAACATTATAGTAACATCTATAATGATTGGTCAGGTTTACTGCTGACACCCTATGGACTTATTAGGCCATTGATTGGCTGCAGCGGTCATTTGTTGTCTATCAGGGAGGAAGTGAGGAGACCGTCAAGAGAAGGGAAACTGGGCAGGAGGAAAGGTAGAAGTCCAAGAGTTTACTTTTCCTTTTATTTTCAAAGTGTTGTCCACTAGGGGGCTTCATTCTATGTGACTTGCTGTCTACTGCCTGTTACAAAGTATAATCCATCTCTAGAAGCAAAGAATTCGAGATGGATTATATTTTGGTGGGGTCTTTCTTCTTCTACAGAAAATGGGGACGGGTATTTGTCTTCGTACAGTCAGTGGAGGGTCTTTGTCTTTATACAGTCAGTGGAGGGTTTTTGTCTTTATACAGTCAGTGGGTGGTCTTGTCTTTATACAGTCAGTGGGGGGTCTTGTCTTTATACAGTAAAGTGGGGGGTTTTATCTTTATACAGTCAGTGGCAGTTCTTGTGTTTATACAGTTAGTAGGGATGTCTTTTCTTCATACAGTCAGTGGGGGGTCTCGTCTTTATACAGTCAGTGGGGGGTTTTGTCTTTATACAGTTAAGGCCCCGTCACACTAAGCAACATCGCTAGCAACATCGCTGCTAACGAACAACTTTTGTGACGTTGCTAGCGATGTTGCTGTGTGTGACATCCAGCAACAACCTGGCCCCTGCTGTGAGGTTGTTGGTTGTTGCTGAATGTCCTGGGCCATTTTTTAGTTGTTGCTGTCCCGCTGTGAAGCACAGATCGCTGTGTGTGACAGCGAGACAGCAACAACTGAATGTGCAGGCAGCAGGAGCCGGCTTCTGCGGAGGCTGGTAACCAATGTAAACATCGGGTAACCAAGAAGCCCTGTCCTTGGTTACCCGATATTTACCTTTGATACCAGCCTCCACCGCTCTCACTGTCAGTGCCGGCTCCAGCTCTGTGCACATGTAGCTACAGCACACATCGGGAAATTAACCCCATGTGTGCTGTAACTAGGAGAGCAGGGAGCCAGCGCTAAGCAGTGTGCGCTGCTCCCTGCACATGTAGCTGCAGCACACATCCTGTAATTAACCTGATGTGTGCTGTAACTAGGAGAGCAGGGAGCCAGCGCTCAGTGTTCGCTGCTCCCTGCTCTCTGCACGTGTAGCTCCGTGCGGTGGTAACCAAGGTAAATATCGGGTTGGTTACCCGATATTTACCTTAGTTACCAAGCGCAGCATCTTCCACGCTGCGCTGGGGGCTTGTCACTGGTTGCTGGTGAGCTCACCAGCAACTTGTGTAGCCACGCTCCAGCGATCCCTGCCAGGTCAGGTTGCTGGTGGGATCGCTGGAGCGTTGCAGTGTGACATCTCACCAGCAACCTCCTAGCAACTTACCAGCGATCCCTATCGTTGTTGGGATCGCTGGTAAGTTGCTTAGTGTGACTGGACCTTAAGTGAGGGGTCTTTATCTTTATACAGTCAGTGGCAGTTCTTGTCTTTATACAGTTAGTAGGGATGTCTTTTCGTCATACAGTCAGTGGGGGGTCTTGTCTTTATACAGTCAGTGGGGGGTCTTGTCTTTATACAGTCAGTGGGGGTTTTTGTCTTTATACAGTCAGTGGGTGGTCTTGTCTTTATACAGTCAGTGGGGGGGTCTTGTCTTTATACAGTCAGTGGGGGGGTCTTGTCTTTATACAGTCAGTGGTGGTCTTGTCTTTATACAGTCAGTGGGTGGTCTTGTCTTTATACAGTCAGTGGGGTGTCTCGTCTTTATACAGTCAGTGAGGGGGTCTTGTCTTTATACAGTCAGTGGGGGGTCTTTTCTTTATACAGTCAGTGGGGGTATTTATCTTTATTCTGTCAGTGGGAGTAGTCTTTGTCTCCCTACAGGAAGTGGGGGCAGGTTTTTGTGTCCCTACAGAAATTAGGACAGGGTTTTGTCTCTACAGGAAGTGGGGGCAGGTTTTAGGCTCTTTACAGGAAGTGGAGGGCGTGATTTTGTCTCTCTACAGGAAGTGGGGGCGGGTTTTCATCTCTCTACAGGATGTAGGGGTGGGTTTTCAACTCTTTAGAGGAAGTGGGGACGTTTTTGTCTCTTTATAGGAAGTGGGGGTGGGTCTTTTGTTTCTTTACAGGAAGTGAGAATAGGTTTACAAAAAGTGGAATGGAGTCTTTGCCTTTAAAGTTAAAAGTGCAGTGTCTTGCATCTCTACAGGTAGTGGAGGTGGGTTTTGTCTCTACAGGAAGGAGTGGGTCTATGTCTCAAAAGGAAGTTGGCAGGTCTTTGTCTCTCTACAGTAAATGATGGTGGGTCTTGCCTTTTTACGTGAAGTGGAGCAGGTATATGTGTACCGACCCGGTGTTAGTCGGGCTGCTCGGATCCAGGATCGTCGTGGCTCGAGGGGTCCGGACCCGGCTTGGCGGACACTCTGATCCATAAAAGGGGGTATTTACAAGGGGAAACGTTTGTGACGCCTTCTGCGGGTTGTGGTAATGGGAGTACCGCCGCTGCTGTAGAGAGGACCGGGGCAGATGGTGTGAAGCAGCAAGGTGTCAAACAGGGTGCAGGGATCAGGGTACTCTCTGCGGATAGTCGTGGTGTTGGATGAGGTGGAGAAAGGAGACTCACACACCTTAGGTGAACCAAAGTCTTTGCATACAGCTGCTGCTTCCGGGAGCCCGTCCAAGTACCCGGTACCACCAGTGTCACTTAGTGATTCGGAGCCTGCCTCGGTACACAATTTGTTGTTCGTTGATGGTCCCCGTGGCTTGAAGCTGTTGGGGGCCCCGCTCACCATGTGTAGTGTAGCCGTGCTTTTAAGAGCTGGCACGTGGGACATCAGTAGGTCGCTATGTCTGAAAAAACCCTGTCCCCCTCATTGTGCTGATGCCCTCAATCTCTGAGCGAGTAGGGAAGTCCTTGAAGACCCTCTCCCTTTCAGGTGAATTGTCAGGACATTGAATCGGCTCCTGACCTAGGGTCCTGTACCCCGTCATGCTTGGTACCGGTCAGTTCTGTTGGTCCCTTCTGGTGCCGACAGTCCCTCCAAGACTACATCCGTCACACCCCTGTCTAACATCCCTGCAACCGGTCCCCGACTCCTCTGGACCCGAACCAGTGCGACTCAATCAGTTCTCCTTAGCTCCCCAGGAGCTCACTCTCCCAGCTCCCCACTCTATGGAGCCCTCTTCTTCACTCTCCGTCTCCCTCTTTCAGTCTGCTCAGTTCCTCAAGTGGCTGGCCCATTTTCCAGCTAGTCCAACCCCCCTGGCGTGTCTGAAAGGGGCTGATGTGAGGTGATTGGGTTTTGTGGTGCAGATGGGAGTGACACCGGTTTCTTTGGTGCCTGGAACCATGGGGGGGGGTAGGCACTGCATCCTGCGTAAGGATGAAGTTCCCTGTGGCACTCTGATGTATTCAGGGGCACCACATATGTCTTTATGGGATGAGAGAAGGCTCTTTGCTTCTACAGAAAGTTGACGAGGTTCTCAATCTCTATATGAGGTAGGGGCAGGTTTTTTGTCTCTCCACATGAAGTGGTAGTGGGTCTTTGTCGCTGCTCCTTCTCTTCTCCTGTCTTCCAAACTGTATACAGGTGTAATAAAAAGGAAGGCTTTCGACTTCCGGATCCGGTCCTGGCTGAGGTGACAGCATAGAGGGGAAGCTCCTGCCACCCCCCCGGAGAAACCGACAGAAAATAACTCACCCGGGCACGTGGATGAGACAAAAAGACCGCAGTGGGGAATCAGAAGTCAGCAGGCATGGAGCGGTACCTGCTGAGAAGTGCTGGCTGCAGCGAGGTGTCCTGGAGAAGCAATGATCCTGAAGTGCAGCGTGTGGAGGAAGAAATTAACATGGCGCCGGAGAGTCTGATGGAGGAGGGGACGGAGTCCCAGCTGCAAGCCGCGGTAACACAGATTAGGAGAGGGGGAGATAAAGGAGATGTGAGCGATGAGACAGAAGAGGAAGGGGCTGGGGAGAGATGGATGCAGGGGACAGAAGAGGGAGGATCTCAGTGGGAAGATGAAGGTGACATGGACATGGAAGAGAGAGGGGAAGGAGGAGTTAGCAAGCAAAGGTTGCACAGTGGAGCAGCAGGAAGAAAAGGGAAAATAATCAAGCACCATGAGGGACCTAATCCTGAAAGACCTCACCAGAAGCTACATGCCAGAAACACTAATACCCCCTGTAAAGAAAACAAGAAGCAGCCAGGAACACCAATGTCTCAAGCATGCAAATTACTGCTGGCAGAGAGAGGTAAAAGCTCAGTGCAAAATAAGAAATATAAGACAATAGCACCACCTGGAGGCCAAAACAAGTACAACCAGGAGCTCAATATAGATTATAAAAAATTAGCTGAAGAAGTGACATCACATCTGTCAAAAGAGATCAAAGTGGTCATTGAGACAGCCATACAAACATCATTGGCTGCTATGCAAAAACAGATAAATGCCCATGCATCTAGACTGGCAGAAACGGAACAGAGAATATCTGATTCTGAAGAAACAATTTTGGCTATGCAAGGACAAATAGCAAGTCTAGTGAAGTCTAATGAATATCTGAAAGACAAGGCTGAAGACTTGGAGAATCGGTCGAGACGAAATAATTTACGTATAGTCGGGCTGCCAGAATCGGTCTCATTGGGGCAACTGGACAATATATGTGAGCTGGAGCTACCTCAGGCCTTAGGCATAAAGGAAAAATTCAGAGTAGAAAGGGCTCATAGAGTGGGACCACTGCGACAACAAGAGGCGAACAAGGGAGAGGAACAGAATCTCAACAAGAAAAACCCGGTGAGGGCTAGACAGGTGATAGTTAAATATCTAGATTACAAGCACAAGGAGGAAATACTGAGGGCCTTTAGAGAACGAAAGCGCCCTTTACATTACCAAGGCAATAGATTGCTGATTTTTGGAGATTACTCTGCTGAAGTGTCCAGAAGAAGAAAAGATTTTAGCAAAATTTGCACATTTCTATATAACAAAAAAATAAAATGTCAGCTGATGTACCCTGCTACACTAAAAGTTAAAAACCCCAATGGCTCGTTTGCTTACTACAAAGATTATAAAGAAGCAGAAAATGCTATCATGGCAGAGCCAGACAAGTCCCGGCCAGATGGACAGGGGAGAGGATCTGGTGAAGAGGGGAGCAACAGAAGAAGATTCTCCATGAGCCCAGGAAAAGATCCGGAACATCTCGGAGGGCAAACGCAAGTTGAGAGCAGAAAGGAGAGGAGAACAAGCCCAGGATTACAACAACCTACTCCTCGCACGGATCACAAAGACTAAAGGCTACTTTACACACTGCGATATCGGTCCCAATATCGCTAGTGTGGGTACCCGCCCCCATCTGTTGCGCGACACGGGCAAATCGCTGCCCGTGTCACACAACAGCCGTCACACATACATACCTGTCCGGCGACGTCGCTGTGACGGGCGAACCACCTCCTTTCTAAGGGGGCGGTCCGTGCGGCGTCACAGCGACGTCACTGAACCGCCGCCCAATAGCAGCGGAGGGGCGGAGCTGAGCGGGACGTGACATCCCGCCCACCTCCTTCCTTCCTCATAGCGGCCGGGAGGCAGGTAAGGGGAGCTTCCTCGTTACTGCGGCGTCACACGCAGCGATGTGCACTGCCGCAGGAACGAGGAACAACCTCGTTACTGCTGTAGTAACGAGATTTGAGAATGGACCCCCATGTCGCCGATTAGCGATTTTGCACGTTTTTGCAACGATGCAAAATCGCTTATCGGTGTCACACGCAACGGCATCGCTAATGCGGCCGGATGTGCGTCACGAATTCCGTGACCCCAACGACTCCGCATTAGCGATGTCGCAGCGTGTAAAGCCCGCTTTACTCTTGGGGAAGATTCAGGACAACTGAAATCAAATAGATCCCTTTCATATTTTTTGTCAAGGAGAGAGGGGCGAGGGGTCGTGAGAGGTAGAAGGGGAGGTTATGTGCCAATTTTTGGGCCTCCTCCTTTGACTCTCTGCTCCACCTTCCCCCTTTTTTTTTTCTTCTTTTTTTTTTTTCTTTCCCTTTCTTACCTTACCTCCTCTTTCCTTTGTCCAAGATCGGCATACAGACACAATTGAAGGGGATCTAATCTGAACGTCAGGATGGTTTCCAGGACTCAGAGCTAAGTTGGACCCGAATTTCCTTTTTTTTTTTTTTTTTTTATTTTCTCTTCTTCTTAAGAGGTTTTAACATATTGTCTCAATCTCCTCATATCATTCGGGGCGCGTTCATGATAGTCCGGGGATAAAATGTATACTTTAAGGGGGGGGGGGGGGGACTAGGGAGCTTAATGGTTTGGTCAGGAAAAGTGGGAGTCACTAACATGGCGAAAAGTGCCAAAAATTTCTTGATAGGGAAAACATGTTTCACAGTTACTTGTTTTTTGTTACTTTTGTTATACTTACAAGGTGGGGAAGGGAAGTGTCAACTTTGGGGGGCTAACAAGGTATTTAGTGATGATTGTCTCGTCTATCGGGAGGCTAGGGCCCACAGGAGAGGGACCAGCAAAAGCAGACTGCATTAGAAACCATGGTACAAATAATTACGTGGAACGTTAAAGGTCTGAGATCTTCTAACAAACGAGCAATGATATTGAGACACCTGAAAAGACTTAAAACAGACATTGCACTATTACAGGAAACGCACTTGGGGAAGGAGGATTTTTTCCGCATGAAGAAACATTGGGTGGGCACCGTATACGGGGCGGAGGCACAAGGCAGGAAAGCGGGTACCATGATTCTTATAAATAAACAACTAAGTCATGAAGTAGTGACACACGAGGCTGATGACAAGGGAAGGTGGCAACACTTAACAATCATTAGTCCAGCGGGCAAACCTAGCATTTATAATGTTTACGGTCCAAACGCACAACAGAACTCCTTTCATGAAGGCATAAAGGCCAGATTACTAACAGAGGGGGGGACTAACATAATAGTGGGAGGAGACTTTAACACAGTTCCAGACTCAGCGGAGGATAGGAGGAGGAGGGAGGAGGGAGTAGGAAACGTGGACAGGAGGTCAGACAATAGAGAGGTAACATTAGAAGATACATCTAATGCACAAACAGGATGCAGACAAGCCTCTCAACATGATGGACACCTCACAGGTGCAAGGTAAATTGCACACTAGTGGCGCGCATAGGGCACTGTTCACACTTGTATGCGCATGGTGTCCAGCCAGCAACCTATTACCACGCCCTTACTATTAGATTAGGCGGGTTACTCGGACACTACTCACTGCAGCACGCAAGGGACAGAAATTCCACTATGCACGGCCGTATTAAGAGGCCCGGCTGCACCCCGCATAATCAAAGTGCAAAAAATACATATAAAATATATGTGAGGTAAACTAATACCTCACATATATTTTATATGTATTTTTTGCACTTTGACTAAGCGGGGTGCAGCCGGGCCTCTTAATACGGCCGTGCATAGTGGAATTTCTGTCCCTTGCGTGCTGCAGTGAGTAGTGTCCGAGTAACCCGCCTAATCTAATAGTAAGGGCGTGGTAATAGGTTGCTGGCTGGACACCATGCGCATACAAGTGTGAACAGTGCCCTATGCGCGCCACTAGTGTGCAATTTACCTTGCACCTGTGAGGTGTCCATCATGTTGAGAGGCTTGTCTGCATCCTGTTTGTGCATTAGATGTGTTGGCCTGGGCTAACTGGACTGGTTGCCCTTTTTTGCTGTGAGTACATTTTATAATATATTTTTTTGGGGGAGTTTTTATCTCCTCTTCTTGTTGCTATTTTTAACATTAGAAGATGTAGGATTGAAAGATATCTGGAGACTAACGCATCCGCATGATAGAGAATTTACGCACTTTTCACACCCACATGATAGTTGGTCACGTATTGACCAGTTCTGGATATCTCAAGACCTAGTGAATGGAGTACAAAACTGTGAGATAGAGAACATGGTGATATCAGATCATAGTCCAGTGAGATTGGGCATTAGAGAAAAATTCAAGAGAGGTACAGATATCATATGGAGATTTCCACCGTTTCTTCTTAGACAAGAAAACTTCCAAAAAATACTGCAAGAGTGGTGGGGAGAATTCATAGAAGACAACAAGGAACATAAAGGGACACCAGTGTTCTATTGGGAAACGGCAAAGGCGGTACTGAGGGGTCAATTGATGGGGTATGCGGCCATGATCAAACGAAAAACGAATGAAAACTATAATGCCCTGAGTGAAGCAGTTCGGGTAGCTTACACTAAGTACTTGGCAAACAGATCTCCCACAGCTAAAGACAGATGGTTGGAGGCGAAAAGGGGATTTGACGATTGGGCCAAAAGGAAGGAACAATTATTCTGGTCGCACAAAGAAGCTGAGTTGCATAGATTCGGCAACAAGGCGGGGAGAATGTTGGCAAACCTGGCAAGGGGCAGCAGAAAGATGACAGTGATCCCCAAACTGAAAACAAAGGGGGGAGGGGTGACCACGGACCCTAAGAAAATTAATAAACTGCTGGGAGATTATTTTAGAAAATTATATGGGCCAGGAGATAATGACATGACTGAAGAGGCAGAATGGCTGAGACAAGCACACATGCCCAGGTTACATGAGGAAGACTTGAGTGCTTTGAATGCACCTATTACAGTGGAGGAGGTAATGAGAACAATCGGGGACCTTAACACCAACAAGGCACCGGGACCTGACGGTTTTAATAGCGAATTTTACAAGGCTATGAAGGATCTGATCTCGCCGGATCTTACGGCTGTATTTAACGCATTCCTGGAAGGAGGGGAAATTCCCAAAAATTCTAATGTAGCATATATCAAACTACTCCCCAAGGGGACCAAAGATCTAAATGATCCCTCTAGCTATAGGCCCATATCACTTATAAACCAGGATTTAAAAATAATGTCCAAGATCATGGCTAACAGATTGGCCATGATTCTGTGTCGCCCTGGGCAAGCCAGGGGACACAGGTCACACATCACCACATCCCAGGTAGGCACATCTAAGCTGAACCAAAAATCCTTGTTGCCTTCCTCCAGAGGCTGATGATTCACACCAGGGGGTGGGCCAGGCGGTTGGCTCCGCCCACTGAGGAGATCACAGCTCTGGAGGCGGGAAGTATCAGGCAGTCTAGAGTTGGAGAAAAAAAGGGAACCAGCACGATCTGAAATTGGCATGCATCATATAAAAAGTGAAAATTCACAAATTTATTCCAACTGTTCTATAATAAAAAAAATGAGATTTTTAGCAAATAATTGATCAATTTTTTGAGCCACCCCTGCCAACGTCACGGCAAATCTCAATAGGGGGGTCCTACTCTACATTCTGTATTTCATGTGCCATGCGGCCTCCTAGATAAAGTTAAAAGCAGAACCATAATGGAGCACACATACCTGCAACCTGTATATAGCCGCTTCCATGTTGCAAAAAAAGGCACTTGTGGATAGAGACCAGCCCAAGTCCCAGCATGTGGAGCAAGCCCTACACATACCAGGACTATATCAGAACTGATCCTCCCAGTGTCAAACAGCAACCATTGATAAAGGCGGACCAGATCCAAGAATGGTGCTTAATTAGCATTGCCTGTGGAAAGGGGTGAGGTAACTGAGTCTGAACAGCTACCAACAGGAGGAATATATTGCAAGCCAAAATCAGGCGTGCATGGTATGGTGTTGGTCAGACACCAGATTTGTAGCATAACTACGGTCAAAACAGAGAAAAAAAGGGAACCAGCACGATCTGAAATTGGCATGCATCATATAAAAAGTGAAAATTCACAAATTTATTCCAACTGTACTATAATAAAAAAAATGAGATTTTTAGCAAATAATTGATCAATTTTTTGAGCCACCCCTGCCAACGTCACGGCAAATCTCAATAGGGGGGTCCTACTCTACATTCTGTATTTCATGTGCCATGCGGCCTCCTAGATAAAGTTAAAAGCAGAACCATAATGGAGCACACATACCTGCAACCTGTATATAGCCGCTTCCATGTTGCAAAAAAAGGCACTTGTGGATAGAGACCAGCCCAAGTCCCAGCATGTGGAGCAAGCCCTACACATACCAGGACTATATCAGAACTAATCCTCCCAGTGTCAAACAGCAACCATTGATAAAGGCGGACCAGATCCAAGAATGGTGCTTAATTAGCATTGCCTGTGGAAAGGGGTGAGGTAACTGAGTCTGAACAGCTACCAACAGGAGGAATATATTGCAAGCTATATATTGCTACAAATTCTGGTGGCCGGTCACCACCATGCCATGCACGCCTGATTTTGGTTCGCTATGTATTCCTCCTGTTGGTAGCTGTTCAGATTCAGTTACCTCACCCCTTTCCACAGGCAATGCTAATTAAGCACCATCTTGGATCTGGTCCGCCTTTATCAATGGTTGCTGTTTGGCACTGGGAGGCTCAGTTCTGATATAGTCCTGGTATGGTGCAGAGCTTGCTCCACATGCTGGGACCTGGGCTGGTCTCTATCCACAAGTGCCTTTTTTGCAACATAGAAGCGGTTATATACAGGTTACAGGTATGTGTGCTCTATTATGGTTCTGCTTTTAACTTTAGGAGGCCGCATGGCACATGAAATACAGAATGTAGAGTAGGACCCCCCTATTGAGATTTGCCGTGACGTTGGCAGGGGTGGCTCAAAAAATTGATCAATTATTTGCTAAAAATCTCATTTTTTTTTATTGTAGTACAGTTGGAATAAATCTGTGAATTTTCACTTTTTATATTATGCATGCCAATTTCAGATCGTGCTGGCTCCCCTCTCTCTCAGTCTAGAGTTGGAGTCTAGTCAGGGAGGAGGAAGTGGAAGGAGTGGAAGATTAGCCCAGGCAGGGCTTGTGTAAACAGCTAAGTGCAAGTGAAGGAGAGAAGAGTAGTAAAGGAGGAAAGCAAGAGTGGTGACAGAGAGAGAAAAGCCTGAAGGTCCAGCTGTGTGCAGGACAAGCCAGCAAGGTCAGCAACGGCGGTGACTGTCTGGAGGGGGACTGTTCGGACGTTCCTGGAAGGACCCCGTAGGCTGTGTGCCCGGTGGTCTGGAGCAGTGTTCCGAAGGACAGTCAGCACCAGGGCAGGGGTCTCTCGGACCCCGGCAAGGCTAGGAGTCGCCAAATTTGCCGAATCCGTCAGTGAAGGGGACGTAGATCCCCCAACAACCAAGTCCCGATTGAAGGCAACAGCTCAACCTGTACAACAGAGACACCGCCACCGCCAGGGCACCAGTCTCTGAGGGCCAGCGCCTGCGGGCAAAGTGTAGTGCTCCTCCGGCCCAGCTTGAAGCCGGGGAGCGGGTTACCGGTGGGGACCCATCGCAACCAACAGTACACACAGGTGCAAGGAAGAGGGACATCACCGTCACCTACCGGGAAAGCCAGTGCAGCCGTCCGTGGGACCGTCTTACCAGCCGTTTGGTTTACCGTAAAAACTGTGTCCACGTCTCAGGCTGAGTGAGTACCACAGTGCCGCAAGGCACAGCGCTGCCCCCGCGTCCCTGCGCCCACCAGGCCCTGCACCTCCCAAGCCATCACCGGGCCCCGGGATCACCAACCCCTACCCACGGAGGGGCAACACAACACCTGGCTGCTCCACATCACCATCCCCGGGATCCCCGTATTGAGCAGCGGTGGTGCTACAAATCACCACAACCGTGGGTGGCGTCACGGACATTATCCCAACACCCCAATTCCCCTTTCACTCACGGGCGAGGAGTGCCGCTCGAGAAACCCCCGAGATCCGGCCCACCGCTCGAGCCACCACTGAGCAGCAGCCGCCGGACCCGAGCAGAAGGGGTGAGCGTAGTGTGCAAGCACCCTCCTCCCCGCCCGCGACAATTCTACCTAGGATCATTACAGAACACCAGGTGGGGTTTATTAAAGGGAGAAATGCTGTCACTAACATCCGGAGGACAATTCTAGTGTTAGACGCGGTGAGATTAGAGTGCACTGGGAAAGGGGCAAAACTAGCCCTAGTTACTCTTGACGCTGAAAAAGCGTTCGATAATGTAAACTGGAGCTGGTTAGACAAGGTAATGGAGGTCATAGAATCAGTAGGCAAAATGAGACTTTATATCAGAACACTATATGCCAACTCGGGAGCTAGGATACACACTCCGGGCTTTTTATCAGACATGTTCCCTTTGATGAAGGGAACAAGACAAGGTTGCCCGCTATCTCCCCTCCTATTCAACCTGGCAATTGAACCTTTATCAAGAATTTTACAGGGACAGAACAGCTTTAAAGGGATCAAGATAAGGGAAATGGAAATAAAGATAGCGCTTTTTGCTGATGATGTTATACTGTATATGGGGGACCCCAGCGCAGATTTACCACAGACTCTTGCCTTGATTGAGAAATTTGGACTAATACCGGGATTTAAGCTAAACAAGAAAAAGTGCGAGATCATGTTTCTGAGGGGGCCTCGAGGACCAACAGGGGGAAACGCAAGGGAGGGTTGTTTCTGTGGCATCCCTATAGCACAGACTTCAATTAAATACCTGGGAATACATATAGGGAGAACGATGGAATCGATCTACGAGCTAAATTACGGACCGTTAATAAGGAAAATTTTAACACAAATTAAGGGATGTAAGGGTCTGCCTCTACCACTTCTGGCAAGATGTCACCTGATAAAAATGATGAGCTTTCCTAGATTACTATATCCATTCCAGACAATCCCGTTATTACTAAAACTAAAGGATGTGAATAGACTGAACTCTGCGTATGCGGATTTTGTATGGAGGGGAAGGAAACCTAGAATAAAATTGCGTACACTGATGAAGTCAGCGGAGGAGGGAGGACTTAGCTTCCCAGATGTTCGGGGATATAATCTGGTGTGTATAATGAGGCATGTGTTGGATTGGATGAGAGGGACGAGTAGGCACTCAGACTACGGTATGGAAGCTAAGTTTGCATCACCATGGGATTTGACGTCCATTCTACACTCTCCACTGTCCAAGGTGGAAAGGCACATAAGGAGCTCAATCATATTCCGAGACACTATGTTAACCTGGAAATCAGTGAGAAAGAAGCTGAGTCTTTCATGGAAAGTGTCTAAGTACTTGAACCCTTGGGCATCTCCAAACTTCCCCTTGGGAAGAGAAAACAAGCTGTTTATTAGATGGAAAGAGAAGGGCATTAGGTGGGTGAAAGACGTTATGAATGTGGAGGAGAGAAGGTGGATGACAGGCAAAGAAGTGCTAGATAAGTATGACCTCAATAGCTCGCATATTATCCAATATGAACAATTAAAATTTGGGGTGCTTGGAGATCTGAGTGAGCTTGGAAGGGAACTGAACAGAAGTTTGATTGATGAACTTATGGAAGGTGATGTAGCAAGTGTCAATGTCTCTCATATCTACCGAATATTTCGGGGGGTGCTTATATCTAGGGAAGATAGCCGTACCCTAACAGCTTGGGGGAAACAATTGAAAGGACAAGAAGTGGTGGGCACCATATTGAAGGGTTGGGTACAAGTGCGGAAACATGTCACTAATGAGAGATGGAGGGACACTCAATTTAGAATCTTGGGGCTATCTTGGGATTCAATATACCAGGAAGAGATATGCGATGTCCTAAGTGTCAAGAAGAGAAAACAGATATATTACATGGATTATGGGAATGTAAGAAAATTCAGGGGTTATGGAATCAAGTTAGGGCATTTGTTAGAGCAACATGGGGAATTTCTAGTGATTTAGAGTTAATGGTGTGGATTTTTCACTCCTTTGAGAAAGGAGTAAGAGGGGGTTCGGAGGCGCAGGGACAGAAAAATTTTGCAATATTACATGACATAGCCATGATAGCCAAACAATGTATTTTAAAACACTGGATACACAGAGAGAGCCCATCCATGAAGGAAGTCATTGGCGAATTACATAACCTATTGAGACTAGAAAAAATGGCAGCGGAAAGGGACAAAGACAGGTTGACAGGCAAGTTTTTTGGGAGATGGAGAAACTTTATTGAACGCCAATTTACCCCGGGAGAAATAAATAATGTGATGACACCTTTTACACACTCAGAGTGGTATCTCTTGAATGATATCCAAGACAACTTGGGTAAATTAAGAATCATCCAGTAGTGGGTTGTGGAGAGCGGAGAAGATGAGCAGATAAGGGTATATCGGGACACGTCAGCAACTTCGGAAATACCTAGGGTTGACACAGGTTTTAACGACTTACCAAAGAGCAGTTTGGAATTTTAAGTTGGGGCAATATCCCCTATTATGTTTTATTCTGTCAGAGGAATGTTCTTCTTTTGTAACCATGAAGGTCTTTGTTATGTTTATAAAAATTGAAAAAATTTAATAAAAACATTTGGAAAAAAAAAAAAGGAAGGCTTTCAATTCAGGGCAAGAAATCCATTTGGATAATGGCGCAGAGGGAAGGGAAATTCCAGTTCCTATAGTGCTGGCAGAATGCTGATGAAGAACCGCCCACTTAAAAGAAGTGGATGGCCATTTACAATGCATGAGAGGATATATCTTGTTAATATTAGGTTGTTAACTTTGCATAAACCTCATTTTTTTTCCTATTGTGAGGAATAGAGACAGCAAGACCATGCTTTTCTAAAGGTTTAATATCTCTTTGCTGCTAGGACTTTGCAGTGGAAATCAATACTGTGTAGGAGAGACGCTACTGCTGATTTTCCTCAATGTAGTCTTTAACCAAAGAGTTAATTCTGCGGAAGGAGCAACCAAAGTTTTTGTGCTTTCTGTATGGTAAGTGAAGTGAAAATCAATTGTAATAAATATAAGACTGCAGCGAAAGGCAGTAAATAGATTGTGCTGGGTCATAACTTCGGAGCCTATGAAATGAAACCAGAAGCTTTTATTACTCCAGACAAGACCATAGCAGGTAGATGATATTACTGGTAAATGTCGTCAAAATGAATCATCAATCGGTGATCACAAAAAAAAACAGCTCATTTACTTCAAAGGTCAAAATTGAGCCGTTTCGTGCCTGATGGTGCTGATATTGTGACGGAGCCCCTACTTCTTTTTTGGGTTGCACTGTCTGGGCAGAAGCCCGAGGGAATCCAATATATAGTAAGTATGGAAGTATTCAGACCCCTTTAAATTTCTCCCTCTTTGTTTCATTGCAGCCATTTGGTATATTCAAAAAAGTTCATTTTTTTTTCTCATTAATGTACACTCTGCACCTCATCCCCCATCTTGTCAGAAAAAAACCCAGAAATGTAGACATTTTTGCAAATGTATTAAACAAGAAAAACTGAAATATGACACGGTCATAAGTATTCAGACCCTTTGCTCAGTATTGAGTAGAAGCACCCTCCCTTTTGAGCTAGCACAGCCATGAGTCTTTTTGGGAATGATTTTTCACCCCTGGATTTGGAGATCCTCGGCCATTCTTCCTTGCAGATCCTCTCCAGTTCCGTCAGGTTGGATGGTGAACGTTGGTGGACGCCATTTTCAGGTCTATCCAGAGATGTTCAATTGGGTTTAGGTCAGGGCTCTGGCTGGGCCGGTCAAGAATGGTCACTGAGTTGTTCTGAAGCCACTCCTTTGTTATTTTAGCTGTGTGCTTAGGGTCATTGTCTTGTTGGAAGGTGAACCTTCGGCCAGGTCTGAGGTCCAGAGCACTCTGGAAGAGGTTTTCTTCCAGGATATCTCTCTACTTGGCCGCATTCATCTTTCTTTCAATTGCAACCAGTCGTCCTGTCCCTGCAGCTAAAAAACACCCCCATAGCATGATGCTGCCACCACCATGTTTCACTGTAGGGATTGTATTGGGCAGGTAATGAGCAATGCCTGGCTTTCTCCACACATACCGCTTAGAATTATCACCAAAAAGTTCTATCTTCACCTCATCAGACCAGAGAATCTTATTTCTCATAGTCTGGGAGTCCTTCATGTGTTTTTGTGCAAACTCTATGCGGGCTTTCATATGTCTTGCACTGAGGAGAGTCTTCCGTCGGGCCACTGCCATAAAAGCCCAACTGGTGGAGGGCTGCAGTGATAGTTGACTTTGTGGAACTTTCTCACATCTCCCTATTGCATCTCTGGAGCTCAGCCACAGTGATCTTGGGATTCTTCTTTACCTCTCTCACCAAGGATCTTCTCCCACGATTGCTCAGTTTGGCTGGACGGCCAGGTCTAGGAAGAGTTCTGGTGGTCCCAAACTTCTTCCAATTAAGGATTATGGAGGCCACTGTGCTCTTAGGAACCTTGAGTACTGCAGAAATTCTTTTGTAACCTTGTCCAGATCTGTGCCACAATTCTGTCTCTGAGCTCCTTGGGCAGTTCCTTTGACCTCATGATCCTCATTTGGTGTGACTTGCACTGTGAGCTGTGAGGTCTTATATAGACAGGTGTGCACCTTTCCAAATCAAGTCCTATCAGTTTAATTAAACACAGCTGGACTGCAATGAAGGATGAGAACCATCTCAAGGAGGATCACGAGTTGATGGACAGCATGTGACTTAAATATGAGTGTCTGAGCAAAGGGTCTGAATACTTATGACCATGTGATATTTCAGTTTTTCTTGTTTGATACATTTGCAAAAATGTCTACATTTCTGTTTTTTTTCTGTCAAGATGGGGGATGGGGAGCAGAAAGTACATTAATGAGAAAAAAAATAACTTTTTTGAATTTACCAAATGGCTGCAATGAAACAAAGAGGGAACATTTTAAAGGGGTCTGAATACTTTCCATACCTACTGTATCTAAAACAAAAATGCTTAAAGGGGAATTCCAATAAATCCAAAGAGCCCAAAATGGAAAAAAATACCACGAATAAGTTAGCACATAAATAGAAGGAAAAAAGATCTATATCTTGCCCATTGAACTCTATGGCAATCCTTGGAATGTGCTTTGCTCTTTGCAGTAGCTCTTCACTTACAATAGGTTAAAACATGGGCTTTCCTTCATTACAGATACCCTATACTATAGTATATATACATTTCAAAAACAAAACAGAGTACCCATTTTATATACTGATCGGTGGTTTGTTCATTGAGGGTAAAAATGGTTATCGATTGTTCTCTCCTCATACAATTTCGGTAGGATGTAGTCGAGCAGTGCGTGTTAATTTGCTAAAACTGGTCAACATTTTCACCAGATTTCACAGTATAACCTACATACATTATTAAATAGACCTCTTAGACCTGATGAGGCTGGTGTAATTACTTAAAAAATAATGGCTGTATAACCCTGATATTAGGATGAGCATTTTATGAGTTCAGATAAAGAGTTAGGGAACTCATGAGTCCAAGTGTATTCATTCCCCCCTCCCAATCCCTCCTGATTGGCTGCAGCTCGTACTGAGCAGTATGAGATCTCAGCAGCAGCAGAGAGGAAGGACACTGAGGAGCTGTCAATCAGGCTGGGAGAGTGGAGATTCAGCAGAAGAGAGGATAGATGGTGAGGAGCTATCAATCAGGCTTGAAAGGTTGATTAAGTGCTGTCATTAAGGCTAGGAAGATAGAGATTCAGCAGCAGGGATGAGAGATGCTGAGGAGCTGTCAATAAGGCTAGAGAGGTTGAGATTCAGCAGCAGGGAGGAAGGATGCTGAGGAGCTGTCAATCAAGCTGGAGGCTGGAGACTCAGCATTAGGGAAGAAATGATGCTGAGGAGCTGTCAATCAGACTTATAGGGTGAAGAATCAGCAGAAGAGAGGAGGAACAAAGAGGAGCTGTCAATCACGCTAGGAGTCTGAAATTCAGCAGCAGGGATGAGGGACGCTGAGGAGCTGTTAATCAGCCTGGGAGGGTGAAATTCAGCAGCTGGGATGAGGGACGCTGAGGAGCTGTTAATCAGCCTGGGAGGGTGAAGATTCAGCAGAACACTGGAGGGGCAAAGAGGAGCTGTCAATTAGGCTAGGAGTGTGGAGATTCAACAGTGGGGAGGAGGTACACTGAGGAGCTTTCAGACAAGGAGGGTAGAGATTCAGCAGCAGGGAGAATATATGATGAGGAGCTATCAATCAGGATTGAAGGGTGGAAATTCAGCAGCAGGGAGGAGAGATGTTGAGGAGCTGTCAATCAGGCTAGAGAGGTTGAGATTAAGCAGCAGGGAAGAGAGACGCTGAAGAGCTGTCAATCAGGCTTGGAGGGTGGAGAATCAGCAGAAGGGAGGAGGGACAAAGACGAGTTGTCAATCAGGTTGGGAGGGTGAAGATTCAGCAGCAGGGAGGAGGGACACTGAGGAGTTGTAAGTCAAGCACAGAGAGTGGAGATTCAGCAGAATGGAGGAGGGACACTGAGGAGCTATCAATCAGGCTAGGATTTTGTAGATTCAACAGCAGGGAGGAGGGATGCGGAGGAGCTATCAATCAGACTAGGAACCTGAAGATTCAGCAGCAGGGAAGAGGGATGCGGAGGAGCTATCAATCAGGCTAGGAATCTGAAGATTCAGCAGCAGGGAGGAGGGACACTGAGAAGCTGTCAGACAAGTAGGATGGAATTCAGCAGCAGGGAAATGGATGCTGAGGAGCTGTCAATCAGGCTAAGTAAATGGAAATACAGCAGCAGAGAGTAGGAACGCAGAGGAGCTGTCAATCAGGTTAGGTGGGTTGAGAATGGGTTTTACTTTTATAAAGGATTTTCACACCAGCCTCATCAGGTCCAAGAGATCTACTTAATAATAAATGCAGTTTGCATGGTTTCATCTTTTAACAGATCTAGGGCAGCTGATACGTCTGATGCAGCTACACTGTTTGCATACGTTAAAGGATAGACGTGTCACAGCTTTTCATACCCTCCATATAGACTGGATAGAAAATAGTCCACACATGGTTACATTACATCTATAGTGCTCTATTGCATTCTATATATATAGATATATTTAAACCTAAACCTTCTGTACTGCCCCCTCTCCCAGCTATCTAGAAGTATGAAGTGTTTTCCTAAGGAGGCTGCGCTCATCAGCTCCTGCGTCATGTGAATGTGGGTACGATGCCAGCCTGAAGGTGCCACTCATCACATCACTATGGGTGGTAATGAGACAGGTACAGTAAAGAGTGCTTTACACGCTGCGACATCGCTAGCGAGTGCTAGCGATGTCGCATGCGATAGCTCCCGCCTCCGTTGTTGTAACGATATGTGGTGATCGCTGCCGTAGCGAACATTATCGCTATGGCAGCGTCACACGAACATACCTGTGCAGCGACGTCGCTGTGACCGCCAAACAATCCCTCCTTCATGGGGGAGGTGCATTCAGCGTCACAGCGATGTCACCGCAACGTCACTAAGCGGCCGGCCAATAGAAGCGGAGGGGCGGAGATGAGCGGGACGTAACATGCCGTCCACCTTCTCCCTTCCGCATTGCCGGTGGACGCAGGTAAGAAGATTGTCAGGAATATGTCACGAAAGGGGGGTATAGGAAGTGGGAATTACGTCCTTCCTTTCTACCACCCGTCCGACCGACAGACAGAGCACGTGATGCGCTCTCTAGCGCCCCTCTTATAGTCAGGCCAATTATGGAATTGCCCGACATTAAGCAAGGAGGCCGCTATTCTACTGTGCCAATGCTTGAAGGGCTCCCGGTGAGAGTAGGGTATTCCCCCGACCTCTGCAGACGGAATATATAAAAACCTCCCCAAATCTCACTGGCCGCCCCACAATGATCCTTGGCACAAACTCGCTGCCACCAACCGATTTACGGTAACTATTAACCCAGCACACAGACATGGGATTCAAGATCGAGATAACAGAACAGCCCAAGATTAATTATATAATTTAATCAGCCTAAGGCACACTAGAAACTACAATATATACAATATGGAATCTACAGGATATACATAGGTCAGAGTACAGTTACAAATAAAACATGTGCGTCTGGCCACAGGGGGCACTGTTCGACCAGGTTTCCAGGAACTTCCTCACATGTGTTCAGACACAGACCCCCGAGCAAGAACAAGCTGAAAATGGCTACACTGAGGTTATCAAACAAGCTCAATCCCTGCCCCTCCTACCTTAGTGACCTCACAGGGGAGCACTGCCACTCCCCCTCCCTTGAGTCAAAGTAATATTCCAAAGGGATTATTAGCCATAACTTTGCCTGGGAACATCATAGGCGGACGCCAATGCTCTCATTTTGACAGTTATGATTTTAGCTTCAAAATGGTAGGACGCATGGCTGGTCTGCTGGTTCCCCACTGGCCTATATCACATTTGGGGTACTTCCCAAGGTCCCACAACTATATAAAATATGGGCTGAACTCGTCAGCCGGCCTCAATGCCATATTTCTACCTGCCATATTTATAGGAAGCACGGTTCATGAAATATTACACATATTCTACTGGAGCCTGGCTGTCTGGAGACTTCAAAGCCTGCTAGGTAGATAC
The DNA here is from genome assembly GCF_048569485.1 of Anomaloglossus baeobatrachus. Classification (NCBI taxonomy): domain Eukaryota; kingdom Metazoa; phylum Chordata; class Amphibia; order Anura; family Aromobatidae; genus Anomaloglossus; species Anomaloglossus baeobatrachus. The sequence continues at coordinate 32,672,708 of NC_134355.1, read as the reverse complement.
AAACTTTTACCACACTGTCACTGAGGGGGGTCTTCCTGGGTCTTTTGATGCTTCCCAGGGCTAACAGCTCAGCTAATCTCCATATCATAGGCGATTGCCTCTATCTGTGTAGTTGGATTTGACACCTTTCCTTTGACACCAATATGCACAGGATTTCTGTGTGTGAAGGGAGAAGGGAGAGGTGCCATCAGGGAGCGATTAGAGAAATTATGACTGGACATCATAATTCCTCTTCATATCCCAGGATTTACCTCACAGAGATGTTTGTCGTTCCTGCGGTGTCACACACAGCGATGAGTGGTGCCACAGGAACGACGAACAACATCGTACCGGCAGCAGCAAAGATATTAAGGAAATGAGCGACGTGTCAACGAGCAACGATTTTTCATGTTTTTGTGCTCGTTGATCGTCGCTCATTTGTGTTACACGCTGCGATGTCGCTAACGGCGCCGGATGTGCGTCACTAATGACGTGACCCCAACGATATATCGTTACCGATATCGCAGCGAGTAAAGCACCCTTTAGTCTTATCTGACACCACATCAGAGTGAAGTGAATCCGCCGAGGCACTGATTGCTTGTAACTGTGTTAGGAGAATAGATTAAAATGTCCATAAATAATCATCTCCAAGCTAGCGAGTAATGCACTAGAAATATACATTGATATGGGTCACTAGGAGCTGCGGAATAATACACACATATACTGTAGGGATGGCGATCACTGGCGGTGGTACAGTAAATATAAAGTAATTGTCCGCTCGTGGAATGCAGAAACTAGAGATGTCCTTTGCCATTTGCAAACCACACGGATGAGATGTTATTGATCTGTTGAGGGATGGGAGGGGGCATTGGAGAACATAGCGCCATGCAAAATTATTCTGGCAAGAACAAATCTAGAAGCTGCAGAAGTTTCCAAAATGACAAATGTTGGCGGCGGACGGCACTGATCTATGGACTAAAGTCTACAACAAGCAGCAGAGTAATAACTGGTCACTTCCAGATATTTCTGCTGATCTTTCATTACTGTGCACTTGGCATTTGCAGAATAATGCGCAGGATAAATGATAACGCGACATCTCTCGTAGAGCCTTAATAATGGTGATTTGTGGCCTCCAGTCTGAGCAATTTACTTCGGTATTTAACAGCTTTACAAAAAAGGGGGTTCCCAGCAGTTAAAGCCCCCTTGATATTAACTGTTGTACCTGGTTATGGCTAGCCCCGTTCCAGGAGAACAATAACATCATATGGGCATCATCATTAACCCTTTAAAGATCAGGACTTTTTTTTTCCATTTTTGCGTTTTCTTGTTCTCCTCACCTTCTGTCACGGGTCTCAGACAGTGCTGTGGTGTCCGGTTATAGAAGGTCACAGTGTTTGTCCTTGTGTAAGGGGTAGTCGGACCCCTGGTAGTGAAGGAGCGGTTTTTTCCCCCCCTGAAGACGCCACAGTAGTATGGTGGCAAATTGTAAATGTTGATGGTAAAATGTTACCTGTCATAAACTGTTTCCCCACTAGGTGCCAGTGTAGAGCAGTGGTTCCCCTGGTAACAGTGGCAGGGAAGAAGGGGCAGGGCAGCCTAGGTGGGGAAGGAAGGGTTCTGAATGCAGAGTCCAGTGTGCTGGGAATGTAACAGGAGAGAGCTGAGGAGAAGTGCCGGGGCAGAGTGCAGGAGTGGGTGCTGTGGCAGTGGAGCGAAGAAGTTGGAGCTAATCCGGAGCCGGTAGTGAGTACTGGAGCCGTCCCCTAGTTCAATACAAATCCCTGGGAAAGGGCTGGACTAAAATCGGGACAGGAGTACCACTGCTAGGGGGTTAACGTATGTCCCCTGCAGGCAAAGGAAAGTGCCCGTAGAGAAAAGGAAACCGTTTTTGTAGAAAAAGACCTGTAACTTGTAACGTACTAAAGTAAACCTGCTGCAAACAAAAAGATGGAAGCTTTGTTTAATAAATCGGTGTTTGGTTTATCTCCTGCCTGCAATTGTCTCTTTCCTGAAAGTGAAGAAGGAGCTGGAGAGCACAGAAAGAACGCTGTCATGAATGGGCCCCATGCATCCACACTCTGCCCCAACAACACACCTGTTTTGCAAGTGACGGCCGGGCCGGGGTTCAGCCTGCGGCCCACAAGGCGAGGGGACCCGACTACACCCCCTGAGGTGCCCCCTGCTCCCGTTACAAATTGGCGTAGTCGGCAGGATCAAGCCTGCAGAAGAGAAACCCCGAGTAGAGACCAAGTGGTGCCTGATGTACTGAACAGGCCACAAGATGGCGGCAAGATGGCAGCCTTCCTCATGGATTCAGTGAATGCGCGAAAAGTGGGCGCCAAACGAAAAGCGCTGGGCTGGCCTGTAAGGAAGAAGCCCGGAGTGCACCGCCCAAAGAGGGGAGGTGCTTGCCCCGAGATATTGCAGAGGTCTAGAGACGTGGGCGTCGCCGCAAGAAAGAAGAGGCGTCGCAAACGCTGTGCCGACCTGGTGGGTGATGCCGGGGGCGGAGTATGGGCAGAAGCGGGAAAAGAACCGCCTCCACCTTCCCCGGCGCGATTGCAACCCCGGCAGTGGAAGAAGAAGCAAACTCCAATACCTGGACCAAGCAGAATGGAGAACAGAGCGTGGCGCGCTCAGCATAAGCAAGCGCTCGCTGAAGCCTGTGGGCTGAAGAGTACCCCGACGGTCGCGCCAAAAGCGGCCGCCGAACCTACGGCTGGAGACAAGCCAAGAGAAGCATCGGCATTACTGGTGATACATCAGAGTATGGTGTCGCACCCGGTAGTTGTTGTCGGCAGCCCACTGCGGTCCCGTCCAGCTACCCCCTCACCCCCGCAGGAGGCTGAAGGGCCTGAACCGGAGAAGGAAGTACCGGACCCACCGGGTTATGAGCCGTTTCGTAGGCTACCCCGCTTACCTGGACAGTCCCTCTCCGACCATGTGAGGGCCCAGCGGGCCGAATGGCTGCGTGCATACCACCCAGCGTGAAGAGGTGGTCATCCGGAAGAGACATCTGTTTGCTGTTAGGAGCCAGCGAATGTTACAGCTCAAGCAACGTTAAAAGTACTGAACCCGGGAGGAGCTTAATGCAGAACTGTGCGTGGACTCCTTCCGTGACTGTTAAGAAGGAATCTTGTTGTCCTGTTGTTTTCTGCCCACCCAAAGACCGGGAGCGCTTGGAAATAGCCTCCGGGCAGAAGGTCAGCTAAGACCGGGAGCTTCCCTGGAGGGCCTCCGGGCAGATGTGCGACTAAGACCGGGAGCTTCCCTGGAGGGACTCTGGGCACCAAACTTGTGTGCTAGTCTGTGTGTTTTAAGTATTGTGTTTTCCTACATGTGTTGTTTTGCAGGTACGAACCTCGCCAGGAGGCTGAGGTTAAAGAGGGGAGGAATGTAAGGGGTAGTCGGACCCCTGGTAGTGAAGGAGCGGTTTTTCCCCCCCTGAAGACGCCACAGTAGTATGGTGGCAAATTGTAAATGTTGATGGTAAAATGTTACCTGTCATAAACTGTTTCCCCACTAGGTGCCAGTGTAGAGCAGTGGTTCCCCTGGTAACAGTGGCAGGGAAGAAGGGGCAGGGCAGCCTAGGTGGGGAAGGAAGGGTTCTGAATGCAGAGTCCAGTGTGCAGTGAGATGTGACTGGAGAAAGAAGTCTGAGGTGACGGGGCAGAGTGTGGAAGTGGTGCTGCAGTGGCAGAAGAAGTGGAAGAGTCAAGACTAGTCCCAAAGCCGGTAGTGTGTACTACAGTGCAGTGCAGCTATCAGGGGGATAACAAGTGGCCCCTGCAGGCGAAGGGTAGTGCCCTGACAAAGAAGTGAAGGTAAATGGGAACGCCCGTAGAAAACAAGTGAAGTAGTTCCCCGGCAAAGAAGTGGAGAGGTGAGAACTTATCCGGAGCCGGTAGAGTGTGCTAGATCTGCCCTACAGTGAAACAGGGTTCAGTGTGCAGCTATTAGGGGGTTAACGCATGTCCCCTGCAGGCGAGGGAAAGTTACCGGGGAAAGAGGAAACCGTCAGCAAGAAGTTTAACCTGTAAACCAAAGTGACTTGATGCTGAAAGGTGTAAAGAAGAGTGGAAGCTGTGTTCAATAAAATGTTTCTTAGTTCACCAACTGCCTGTCTGTGGCTCTTAACTGGGAGTGGTGAAGAGGCCTGTGAGCTGAGAGAAAAAGGTGTCACCGAGAAGCAAATTGCCCACATGGAAGTGTCCCTGCCACCTACACTCTGCCCCACAAACAACACCTCTGTTTTAACAGTGACGGCCGGGGGTCAGCCTGCTGCCCACTGGGCGGGAGACCGCGACTACACCCCCTGAGGCGCCCCCTGCCCCCGTTACACTTGCAAACTTCTCCCTGACTTTCTATTATTTCTGCTTGGTTTTCATCCCTTTCCTTTTAGGACCCTGCGGAGTTCCTTAGCCTTTCAGCTGCTTTTCATAAGCACTTCCCTTGTGTTTTTATATTCTTTCACTTCCTATTACTCGGTGCTGGTGATGGCTCTTATACCCTTCACAAGTCTTCAGTGCAAACAGTCGGCTTGCGTACATCTGGAGAATCTTTGTGGTTGTTGTAGTTCCTCTCCCTGAGTCATTTGGAGATAAGTTGTTTGTTCACTTTCTGCCTGTTTGTTATCCCTGTGTCTTCTTCAGCGCTTAGTAGGGTTGACTAAGTGTCATCCTGCCTAGGACCTACTTCAGTGTCAGCCAGGGTCAGTTATCCGGTTCGGCACATAGGTGTGGAAGCTATCTAGGGGAGTGAGTGCGGGGACACCTCCTGTACTCACCTGCAGCTGATCCCTGCACTCCCTAACGTCCCTATATGGGTTTTTTCTCCCAGTTGCTGATCACATGCCTAAGCTCTTACTTGCCCTATACTCACCCTGGCTAATGAGAAGGCCTGCAAAAGCACTAGTCCCACCACTGCAAAAAAAAATAACAAAGGTAGGTAGACAGACAGGGGAACAACGACAAAAAGACATAAACAACTCCACTGCAGCCAGAGACCAACGCTGCAGACCACACAACTCCAAACAGCAATAGCTCCAGCCGCTCCTAAATGCTTACACCCTCCAACATGGTCAGAACAGAAGCAGGGAAACTGACAATAACCCTTCCTGCACCAACAGAAAGCAAATACATTTAATATATAGAGCCTCACAAGTTAATGTGGACCTTACATCCCAGAAGCATCACAAATATCACAAGGACGGAAGACACTCGTGACAACTTTAGACACTTCTTGTCTTAACGAGGTGACTAATTCTGAGACTGCAGTAGTCAGTAAAAGTGTCATTTTCTTCTGAATTTTGAACAAACCACTTGTTATAGTAATGCTGAGATATTTCCTTTGTTTTGTTTCATTGGTTTATTGCAAACAGCAGAACATTTGTAAATTCTGATAATAAACCTAATTTGCAATGGGGGGATGAATACTTTTGATTGCAACTATATATATATATATATTGCCATTAATAAATAAAGAAATAAATAAATAATAGTCCCATATAGTGCCCATATACAGTACAGAACAAAAGTTTGGACACACCTCATTCAAAGAGTTTTCTTTATTTTCAGGACTCTAAAAATTGTAGATTCACATTGAAGACACCAAAACTATGAATTAACACATGTGGAATGAAATACTTAAAAAAAGTGTGAAACAACTGAAAATATGTCTTATATTCTAGGTTATTCAAAGCAGCCACCTTTTGCTTTGCACACTGTTGGCAATCTCTTGATGAGCTTCAAGAGGTGGTCACCGGAAATGGTTTTCCAACAGTCTTGAAGGAGTTCCCAGAGATGCTTAGCACTTGTTGGCCCTTTTGCCTTCACTCTGTGGTCTGGCTCACCCCAAACCATCTCGATTGGGTTCAGGTCTGGTGGCTGTGGAGGCCAGGTCATCTGGCGTAGCACCCCATCACTCTCCTTCTTAGTCAGATAGTTCTTACACAGCCTGAAGGTGTGTTTGGGGTCATTGTCCTGTTGAAAAATGATGGTCCAACTAAATGCAAACCGGATGGAATAGCATGCCGCTGCAAGATGCTGGGGTAGCCATGCTGGTTCTGTATGCCTTCAATTTTGAATAAATCCAAAACAGTGTCACCAGCAAAGCCCCCCACACCATCACACCTCCTCCTCCATGCTTCACGGTGGGAACCAACCATGTAGAGTCCATCCGTTCACCTTTTCTACAAAGACACGGTGGTTGGATCCAAAGATCTCAAATTTGGACTCATCAGAGCAAAGCACAGATTTCCACTGGTCCATTCCTTGTGCTCTTTAGCCCAAACAAGTCTCTTCTGCTTGTTGACTATGCTTAGCAGTGGCTTCCTAGCAGCTATTTTACCATGAAGGCCTGCTGCACAAAGTCTCCTCTTATCAGTTGTTCTAGAGAAGAGAAGGTGTGTCCAAACTTTTGGTCTGTACTGTAATACCATTACCACAATGCTTATACACAGCGCTACACACTACCCAACTAAAAACAGTTACGTCCTGGATTGACAAGTCTGCAAATGTTGCTGTACCAGGGACTTGTTCTCTGCTGTTAATTTAGAGAGGTTTGTAGACGAAGCCATATTACAAAGCCGTGAAAGCGCAGACCCCTTTTGCGGTACTTGTAAAGTAATCCAGCGGTACTCCTAATTTACACAGAGCACAATCTAGCCTAAAACCTAAGCCCCGCACTTGCATGAGATGACAGGTGATCTGATGTGACAGTGCTATTGAGGTCTGATCTGTAGAATTATTTTCCTGGAGCTTGTGAATAATTTAATGTGACCCAGAATTGTGATCAAAGCAGGTGACGGATGAAAATACAGGTTTTTTTTGTTATATTCTCTGGAACTGAAAAGGAGTTGTCATTGCATCTTGTGAATATGAGATGATAGAACAGAAGACGTCCTATAAAACCTCCGGAACATCATCTGTAATTAAGAATGAATGCTTTACCATGAAGAGTCGCATAAGAAGACATCAACATGTATTTTTCATTGCAATAGCTGCGCGCAAAAATTGGTTTACCTAAAATGACCTTAAAGCTGGCCACAAATGTGCAGCGCTGTGCAGCTATTGGCTTTAGCAGCAGCAGACTGGCATCATTACTGCTCCCTCCTACACACATGGTCCACTGCTGTGAATCTGTCACACACGAGACTAGCAGGGCTCACCTAGTACCTGGTAATCCCCCAGAAGATGTCACAACACACAGGGAACAAAGTGATCACGATACATCGGAGGTCCTTGCCGCTAGGGAGAGGGGTGAAGGGACAGCTCCTGCTCCAAGCTGACTCCTGAGATCCCTAGCATCCCTATACAGGTTCTTTCAACCTGTCGCCGAGCAGGATACCTAGCTCTCCACTCACCCTGGCTAGTGAGCAGGCTGACGAGATCTCTAGACTCACCTGTACATTACAGAAACACAAGGGAAAGGATACAAACAGGGGAAATAGACATGCAAAGGAAAAGACACTCCAGGCGGCATTAGTGCATCAAACACCACTTCTGCCTGCAACAAGACAAACTTCTTGCAGAGCAGGCTCCTTCCAAAGTGGACCACATAGAAATGAGGATCCAGTTTCTATCACAGGCATCATGGGATCAGATCACATGACTTAAATAGGGAGGGGGAGTGATCTCAAAGAGCCACACCTGAGATTGGCAGCTACAGCCCGCAGCCAGACAGGAATGGGGTTCTTACCCCTTACAGCAGCACTAGCAAAGATATGTTATTAAATAACAGTAGCGAACCTGCAAGCAAGGCGCTGTGACCTTCTGACACCAGATTCACCCGTAGTCTCCCCCGAGGGAGATACACCCATGACAGAACCAGAATTGTAGATAGGTTTCCCTTGAAAAATGAAAGGCAAAATGAAAGGCAAATGTAAATGTAAATGAAAGGCAAAGTGGCTTTCACTCGATTTTGCATCTACAATCGCAATTAGACAGGCATTTCCGCGACAGCAGCCACTACAGGTGAAACAAAGTATTACATGGTGCTCATTCAGTGCCGCCACTCAGGAGAACATTCGCTGCTTATTAATGACGCACTACTCTGGTTTCTTTTATGCATAGCTCCCAACCATCACATATTCAGCTGAACTTTCCAGATTTGAGGGCTCAGTTCTGCTGTCCTGGGTCCAGGGCTTTTGTCCCGACTTCCTCGCCGCCACCGTAGCACCTCATCCATGGGTAATGGGGCCAGCATCTCTCTGCATGCAGATCAATGAACCACAGCTCACACTGAAAGCAATAGGAAGATTTGGTATACGTCAGCTGTATTGCAGGCAGAGAACCCAGAATCAGATGATACAGGTACAGTCATATGAAAAAGTTTGGGCACCCCTATTAATGTTAACCTTTATTCTTTATAACAATTTGGGTTTTTGCTATTTAAGTTTCATATATCTAATAACTGATGGACTGAGTAATATTTCTGGATTGAAATGAGGTTTATTGTACTAACAGAAAATGTGCAATCTGCATTTAAACGAAATTTGACAGGTGCATAAGTATGGGCACCTCAACATAAAAGTGACATTAATATTTTGTAGATCCTCCTTTTGCAGAAATCGCAGCCTCTAGGCGCTTCCTGTAGCTTTTAATGAGTTCCTGGATGAAGGTATATTTGACCATTTCTGTTTACAAAACAATTCCAGTTCAGTTACGTTTGATGGTCGCCGAGCATGGACAGCCGCTTCAAATCATCCCACAGATTTTAAATGATATTCAGGTCTGGGGACTGGGATGGCCATTCCAGAACATTGTAATTGTTCCTCTGCATGAATGCCTGAGTAGATTTGGAGCGGTGTTTTGGATCATTGTCTTGATGAAATATCCATCCCCTGCGTAACTTCAACTTCGTCACTGATTCTTGCACATTATTGTCAAGAATCTGCTGATACTGAGTTGAATCCATGCGACCCTCAACTTTAACAAGATTCCCGGTGCCGGCATTGGCCACACAGCCCCAAAGCAAGATGGAACCTCCACCAAATTTTACTGTGGGTAGCAAGTGCTTTTCTTGGAATGCCGTGTTTTTTTGCCTCCATGCATAACGCCTTTTTGTATGACCAAACAACTCAATCTTTGTTTCATCAGTCCACAGGACCTTCTTCCAAAATGTAACTGGCTTGTCCAAATGTGCTTTTGCATATCTCAGGTGACTCTGTTTGTGGCATGCTTGCAGAAACGGCTTCTTTCGCATCACTCTCCCATACAGCTTCTCCTTGTGCAACGTGCGCTGTATTGTTGACCGATGCACAGTGACACCATCTGCAGCAAGATGATGCTGCAGGTCTTTGGAGGTGGTCTGTGGATTGTCCTTAACTGTTCTCACCATTCTTCTTCTCTGCCTTTCTGATATTTTTCTTGGCCTGCCACTTCTGGGCTTAACAAGAACTGTACCTGTGTTCTTCCATTTCCTTACTATGTTCCTCACAGTGGAAACTGCCAGTTTAAATCTCTGAGACAACTTTTTGTATCCTTCCCCTGAACAACTATGTTGAATAATCTTTGTTTTCAGATCATTTGAGAGTTGTTTGAGAAGCCCATGATGCCACTCTTCATATGAGATTCAAATAGAAGAACTACTTGCAAGTGGCCACCTTAAATACCTTTTCTCATGATTGGATACACCTGCCTATGAAGTTCAACGCTCAATGAGGTTACAAAACCAATTTAGTGCTTTAGTAAGTCAGTAAAAAGTAGTTAGGAGTGTTCAAATCCAGAAATTGATAAGGGTGCCCATACTTTTGCACCGGTCAAATTTTGTTTAAATGCGGATTGCACATTTTTTGTTAGTACAATAAACCTCATTTCAATCCAGAAATATTACTCAGTCCATCAGTTATTGGATATATGAAACTGAAATAGCTGTTGCAAAAACCCAAATTGTCATAAAGAAAAAAAGTTAACATTAATAGGGGTGCCCAAACTTTTTCATATGACTGTACATAGAGATACATCTGTACACAGTAGTGTATTTCTAAGTACCTGTTTTCTAGAGGTGAAGAAATAATCAGATTATTTTGTCCTATCAAATTACTAAGAACAATTTAAAAAATATTAATTCCTCTCTACTTGCAGACATTTTCTCTTTTTTTTTGTATTTTTGGAACTTGAACCAACAACCTCTACAGTTGCAGACAGCAGCTAAACCTTTGAGCCACAGGCTCTGCTGATGTCACAAAGAGAATTTTGTAATCTCGAAGCTACAGTTCAGGCTATGACTCCATAGGCAGATTATACTGGTACATAGAGATAGATTGTACATAGTGGTGTATTTCTATGTCCCTGTATTCTAGAGGGAGAATAAAAGAGAGAATTGTTTCTCCTCCTATAAAATTACTAAAGAATAATAAAAAAAATTAAAATACTGACATTTTAATGGACTTTAAAAAACAAAATCGGAAACATGACAAATCAGCAAATAATATGGACACATTTTGTGTCCCTGTAATTATAACAAAATGCACAACACAGAAATCAGATTATTTATAGTGATTGGAAAATGGCGTGATTGAATTGTCTTCTACAGTATCTGCACCACACAATGCAATAATAATCTTCACTTATTGATTATTGTATGTTTGCTGCTTTTCTTTTATGTTTCCCAGCTTATTTGATGCTTTTTTGGTGCAGATGTGAATCCAGGTTTTTAATACTTTTTTCATACTACAGAAAAACTTTAATTGTGCTCTTAAAAATAGTGGGATTTTTTACCTATATATTTTTTTCAGGCTCCACATAGAACCCTATAGAGAAAAAAAGCACCCAAAGAGCTCAGTTCAGCTGAGTCTTTAGACACACCGAGTGCGGAGATTCTATTAAATAAAATCCACTTTGCTTGGATATTTAGGCCGTGATCACATGCCGCGTTAATGCTGCATTTTTTTCTGCTGCTTTTTGGCACAGAAATTCCTTGGTTTAACTGTCCAAGAAAAGTGGATGTGATTTCATGAAAATATCACACACTGCGGTTTGGGTGACCTCTGCGGTTTGGGTGCTTTTCATTTTCTCTCTCTCTGTTTTTTGCCGTCAGGCACGATCTAGCGAAAAAACTGTTGCGACGGATCTGGCGAATAACGAATCCGTCGCATCACTTTTTTCCATGCGTTCCTTCCGTTTTTTGACGGATCCGTTGTGATACTGAGCATGCTCTGTTCAAAAACTGGATCCGTTGTTGGATTCCGTCATATGCCGGATGACGACGGATCCGGCGCCCATAGGCTTCCATTATACATCATGCCGGACGGCTCCGTTTTTTTGCAAGAGACAAAAAAACGTTCCATGCTACGTCCTTTCCGGCACCCAGACGAAGAAATTTCGCCGGATTAGGCGGACGCCGCATGCAACGCAAGGCCATCCGGCACAATCCGGCGCTAATACAAGTCTATGGGAAATAAAACGGATCCGACGCCGCATCCGTTTAATCCACAATTTGCTGGATTGTGCCTGACGGCGAAAAGAAGATGTGTGAAAAAGCCTAAGGCTTCAATGTGGAGCTTACAAAAATGCATGTAAAAAATGCAGTTACTTTTTAAGTGCAGAATCTGTACTATAAACATTGTTTTAAATATGTGGCTTCAGCAAAACCAAATAAAATAAGGGGGAAAGGCATAAAAATTCAGCAAAGATGCAATCAGAGGAGGTTATTATTACATAGTTTGATGCGGATTCCTACAGAAAACAAAAAACACATGAGTTATGTAACATGTGAACACAGTCTTATAGACACAAAAAAGCAACATGTCATATAGTGAAGCTACATAAAGATGAATAAGTTCTAGCTGCTCTAATGTGAATGAATTTAATGGACATAAAATAAATCCATAGGTCCCAACTAGAAATGAACGGGATGTACAGATTACATCGCACCAGCCCTGGATAATCAAAAGCTGCGCTGGGGATGCTGGAAGGATAGAGAGTTGTGGCCTCCTGTCCAGCCGCCGGGGACCATTGTCCTGAACCGCAACCGTTTCACTCGTCTCCAGTCTCAACCATCGTGGATACAATGGACAGTCCTTATTTATGTCTACACCCTGCCCTCTTGGGTATCTGCTGAATGGCCCTCACTGACACCACCCCTCTGACAACTCCTCCTGTCAGTGTATATAGAAATGCCAAATGGGCGTGGCCAAAATTTGCATGCGCCTCATAATTTTGCCCTCTTTTAAAGTTGGGAAAGATGATTTATGTGCTTAATATGCCATAGTTAGTCAGGTAGACCAGAGTTTTCCACTTTAATGCACCTTGCACAGTAACCAGTTAATCCTCATGGAAATGACACAAATCTGAATGCAAAAAATAAAGATAAATCAACAACAAATTAATATATTTAGTGGAATTATAGCCTACGGGTGGAGTCCCCTTCTAAAAGGTGAAGGGTTCCATGACTGGGTTTTAAATGTCGTGTTTGATCCTTTGGAGACTCTCTGGGCATGATATAAGATCTGTGCGCGGCTTGTTAGCTGATGTGACTGCACTGACCTTGTATAAACCGTACGCTGCAATACACTTTATATTGATCTCAGGGCATTAAATAGTAAATGGTTGTACAGGACATCAGGGTGATGCCGCAGTCATTAATCTGCAGAGTCACTAGGACCCCTAGGTGGCATACGAGGCCTGTAAGTGATGACCCCATGGACGTACCCAGCAATGAGCTTCATATCCATTTCTATTTATTGGATTCTCTTATCAGTACCTAGGACAATGACTGATGACTCATTTAAAAGGGGAATTGAAAGCAAAATGCTATGTAATAGATGTTGCGGATTTCAGCTTTCAGCAGTATCATCGACATCCAGACTTTTTGTTAGAATGAAACTGTTTTACTTGGAGCATAGAGCATTAATCTACGTCTATCTACATCATCACAATCTAATATATAAAGCTGAGTGTATGTGTGTGTGTGTGTGTGTGTCCCCGCTAAAGGATTCTGCACCGTCGCATTTACAATCACGACATTTTGCACAGACACCCCATGTGACTCAGGGAACGTCATAGACTATGTTTGGGTGGGAAAATTTAACCCTGCGCTTTACAGTTACTCTCCAAAAATCCTACCTCTAGTAAACTGAATGGAGGTGGAAGCTACAGGCTATAAATAGCAACTGTCAGTGGTTGCTATAGAAACAAAATAAACTGTTAGTATAAGAAGCTTCTGTGTAAGGTAATAAGAAGTCGGTGGGGAGACGGATAGAGAGAGACAGAAAAAGACAGACAGAGAGACAGCCCGGGCAAAGAGACAGAGAGACAGCCCGGGCAAAGAGACAGCCCGGGCAAAGAGACAGACCGGGCAAAGAGACAGACCGGGCAAAGAGACAGACGGGCAAAGAGAGAAACAGACAGACTGTTACGAACCGGCGCCGCCATAGCCGCAAGCAGTCTGCTGCGGTTCCTGTTGCGCCCAGGCGCCGGCTGCCGTTCTTGGCCGTGCCTCGGGTCGTCCAGTTGGCTGTTCCTTCCACCACGTCTGAGTGTGGAGAGGCGGCTAGTGCGCATGCGTGCGCCGATTTACCCCAGCCAGAGTCTAAGCCCGGTGTTTTGCCTAGTGAGCATGCTCAGCCTGTTTGTGTTATGTCTGAGACTAAGTCCTCAGTTCAGGCTACTGAGCATGCTCCCACAATTAACCCTAACAGCCTCTTTGCACAGGTACTTGGACTTCGTGCTGTGTCTAAGTTCTGGGATGTGCCTACTGAGCATGCTCAAACTGATAGTCTGCTTTCTAAGCCTGTTGCTCAGGCTACTGAGCATGCTCAGGCCCTTAGTGCATCAGAGGCTAGGTCCGGTAAGGACCTCACTGAGCATGTCCGTGAGGTGGCAGGCCCTGATAGGGCAGAGGGTGTCAGGTGTCCTGATGACGTGGCAACTCCGGACTGGCTCGCAGAGGCCCGCCCCTATGATCTGGCACCTCAGTATTGGTCGTCAGACGATGACTGGTGAAGTGTTTGGGGCGTGGCTGCCATGAGGTCATCAATGACGTGGCGGTTCCGGATAGGTTGCATGTGACGTCACTGATGACATGGCACTCTGCTATTGGACCTTGGTGGTTCCACCCTGGGTTTGGGGCGGACCCAGGTTATAAAAGGGGCTGGAGACAACATGGAGGTGCGCAGTCTTCACTTTTGCTCAGTCAGAGCACACCTCCATGTTAGAGCCTCATTGCGGCATAAGCCTATGTTGGGAAGCGGTAGGTAGGGTTAGGCGAACGGTGCCTGTCACGCCAAGATTCGTGGCTCGGCACATCAGGGTCAGGCGCCGTGCTTCCCTCCTGCCGTTCCAGTCTTGCTATAGAAGCCCAGTGGCGTTAACTGGGCTGCGGCTGCTGTGCTTCCTGTCCGATTGTGCCCCCTACGCACACGGACAACGCACCTGTTGCGCCACCTGTCTGATTGTGCCCCCTACGCACACGGACAACGCACCTGCTGCGCCACCTGTCCGATTGTGCCCCCTACGCACACGGACAACGCACGTGCTGCGCCACCTGTCCGGTTGTGCCCCCTACGCGCACGGACAGCGTACTCCAGGACCCCTGTGGAGTTAACAGGGTGTTCCTTATTTTCCTCGGCTTCCCGGTCAACGCTACTGGTGTACTCATCTGGCCTGACGTGTCCTACACACACGTGGCCAGTCGAGAGGTGGCCAGAAACGCTAATCGGAGGACCGCTCGGCCTGACGTGTCCTACACACGTGGCCGACAGGGCGCTTTTGTGGCGGTCTTCCGGTCAACGCTACCTGGTTACCACCCGGCCTGACGTGTTTCCTGCACACGTGGTTGGTGTAGCGCTAGGTGCACCAAAACGCTAATCGGGTTGTCGTCCGGTCTGACGTGTCCCAACACACGTGACCGGTTCCCAGAGTTCCTGGGTTATCTCAGAGCCATCCAGCTCTATAGTCTCCGCCTAACCCTCAGGTGCCAGCAGCTCCTTTGTCATCTGGAGCACGGTGGGCCCCGACTGGCGATTAGGATATATACCCCCTGGTCCTAATCTGCCGGTCCCCCCGTAACACAGACACACACATAGAGACAGACACAGAGATAGAGAGAGACAGACAGACAAGGAAAGAGACAGACAGAGAGACAGACAGACAGCGACACACAGACACACAGACAGAGACTGGGAGAGAGACAGAGAGACAGCTACTACCCCGGGCAATGCTCGGGTACTACAGCTAGTATAAAATATACACAAAAGAACGGAATTCAACAAGCCAGAGACGTCATACAATATATGAACTACATGCACATAAACAAACTATACCAGCAAACACAGCGCCATCTACTGTCTATTTAAGATATTCCCTACTGCATAAGCCTGCAGCTGTTGTCTATTAAATACACTTTAGTAGATGGTGAGGTCTGGATATGGGATCAACTGATTTTGATGGAAGAAGTATATAGAAATATCTGGTCAAATTGGGTTGTGGTAATGGGTAATATGCAATATCCCTGGTAGTCTAGGGTAGTTTAATGATTCATTATATTATCCCTGGTGTCCAAGTGGTCACTCACTTCTCCTTTTGAATGGCTGTCAAGTGACAATTTATTTTTCCTGGATAACGAATACCTGGCTATACACGTCCAATGTGTATGGGTTCTGCAGAGCCTGGAATGACATAGACGAGGTAGAAAAGGAGTGGGCAGCTGGGTTAATGCATGGCAAGTATATATATGAATGGGGGAGTCAGGAGGGATCGCTGTCAGTTGAACAAGCTCATTTGATCACCATCTGACGAACTCATGTCACAAAAATAGCTGCACTATGTAACGGTCACAGCCTGTGTAGGGGCAGCGAGCAGGGTTAGTGAACCCACTGGACCACAGGGGGACCTATGCTAGTGTGACGCCCTGGCAGGGCCAAGTAGGCACAGGTAGGCCCCTGCATAACACCTTTCCCTCACAAGGAAACACACAGCCAACCACTAAAACCCTAGTCACCCCCCCCCCCCAGGTGGTTGGAAGACGCGCACCGAGGAGTCTAGATAGCCTGGGGTGGGAAAACAGACAGTTCAGTTTGAGAGTTCAGTGGTGGAGGTCAGGCCTGTGTGTCAGGCCTGAAGCAGACTGACGGGTATCAGGGTAGGAGCCCTGGTACCACTGGCTAGGAGGCAGACGGTGGTCTCCGTCAGCAGGAGACGGGAAGACGGCTCGGTAGAACCGAGGTGGACCGGGACAGGGTTGTAGCCCGCCGGTACCTACACCGGGGACCCGACCGGAAACCGTGCACAAAGGGGGGTACTCGGACCATGAAGCCAGCGGAACTGGAGCTGGTTAATTAACCGATTGAGGCCAGGACTAGAGGTCCTGTCCCACCCAAAGTCCCTCATAGAAGACAACAGCCCACTGATTCGGCATAAGAGGTCACCGCCAAGGTCCAGAGATCCAACGGGCCAGCGTCTGCGGGCACGGCTCCTTAGGCCACATCCAGCCGGGAGCGGACTCCCGAGTTTCACGCCGGGAAGATCCATTTGACACAAAAAGGTGCAGGAGAAGGATAGAGACCACCAGCCGAGTGGGGGATCCCGAACGCAGCCGGCCGCGGCACCGGCCACCACCATCTTGGTTTACCAGAGACTTGCGTGTTTTACTACTGACAGTGAGTACACCAGCACACCCTGCGGTCACCATCCCCTACTCCAGAGCCATCGGGTCCCGGGGCCACCATCCCTGCTCACGGAGGGGTTAACATCTTGCTGCACAACATCTCCCCTGGGTGCCCCGTAACAGCAGCGTTGGTGTCCCACTTCACTACACACCGTGGGTGGCGTCACAAACTCGTTACGGCCTAGCCGGTACATCTACGTCCCCCCCATTTATTCGGCGTGTCCGCAAGACCCCCGGGTCCGGAGACCCTCGAGCTACTACCCCTGAAGGTCCGTACCCGAGCAGCGCCGGCTGCTGGCACGGAGGCGGCACACTTACCCCTTAGTGGGAGGGGATTAATTAAGTGCCCACCGCGAAGCGGACGCCAGGTACTATTCTCATGGCAGTGACTGGGACTGTGGCAGCTC
Source organism: Anomaloglossus baeobatrachus (assembly GCF_048569485.1). NCBI lineage: Eukaryota > Metazoa > Chordata > Amphibia > Anura > Aromobatidae > Anomaloglossus > Anomaloglossus baeobatrachus. The sequence continues at coordinate 32,655,714 of NC_134355.1, read as the reverse complement.
ACCCCCAGGGCAGGTGACGGACTCAGGTATAGACGGGTACACGCAGGTACAGGCGGGATGACTGAGGCAGACAGGTCCATACAGGTATGGTGATCATGGTAGGGAATGATAGGTATGGGAAGGCAGGTACAGAGTGACGGACACAGGGATAACGGGACAGGACCACAGGAACCTGACAACTAGCTAGACAGACAGGCAACTGACTAAAGGTGTTGCGCAGGCACCTCCCCAAATGGGAGAGTGCCTTAAATACACAATGCCTCTCAGCCATAGTATAAGAGGCATTTCCTGGAAATAGCGCACTGGCCTTTAAGAGGTGGGCCGGTGCACGCACCTCTTAGGTGTACTCCTGGGAACCTTATGCGGCTATGTGAACCGGCAGGAGCGATGAATAAGTCGGTGTCACTGCAGGGACGCCGACACTACATACTATTATGTAAGTCTTGCATGATGCATAATAAACTGCATGTACTGTGTGTGAGCAATAGCCGGCACTATGGTTTGCAGGAATAAAATACCAAATGCATACTTAGAAAAAATGACAATGATTTGCATGGTGAGAGCATGACTTTATTTGGTGCTTTAGTACATTTGCATTGTCTACTGCAACCAATCAAAGCTGCCCTGTTGTCACGAGGTGTGAGGGTACAACAGGGGAGCCGGGCTCCTAATCTAGTCATCATTTTTTAGGAGGCCCTAGCTGTTCCTGATCCGAGAGATATCTCTGATGGTGAAGATGTCTGGGCCACCTTTCTTGCCCTGCTCCTGAACAGCACCGATCTAATACCCCCTCTCCCCAATCCCAGGGGACGGCCGGGACAGGAGTGGTTGAACCCACAGATATGGACAAATGGGGAAACCAATAATTTATCACACAGCTAGCACACACGGAGATATAAGACAATAAGTGATATGGAGGAAATAAAGAGCAGGGAGGAAATAATCAGACGTCGAGAGGATTTCCACAGCACATCAAGCAGCATGCAATAAATCACCAGCAATTGGGAGACAACAGTACACGGACCAGATTAGTAAAAGCTATAGTCAACATGGGAAGACAGATTCCTTCATCTTAAAATGGTGGGGAGTACCTGTGATAAGTCTGCTGTAACATGTGATCCAAAAGGTAACCAGCAGGCCAGCAGAAATTAACTCTTAACTCCTAGCTCGATCACTAATGAGCACACAGCTGGTCGACGCCTGAGCCTGCCTGTATAACTCAGAAGGACCAGAGAAAGCATAGTGTGGAGTGTCAGAGTCTGCAGTGTGAACAGTGTCTGATGCCACCATGACACTTGGCGAGTTTAGAGCCAAACACCTTGTGACAACTGTACAGTTGAGAAGAAGGTTAAAGCATGGTACGTATGCCAGGTGACCTTGTATTTAGATTTAAAAATGAATTTATCACAAGTTTTATGCTTCTAAATCTGAGAGAAAGCTAAAGTAGCGACAGAGACTCTCTGTTTCTTGACTTCAGCTTGTTTCCTCCCTGGTACTGACGTGACACCCTGGCATTGACCCTTTCAGTTTGACTATCCCTACGCTGTGTATGCGACCTCTAGTGGGCGTCTGAATTATTGCACTCAGGAGTAATTTCATACCTGAGTCCCAGCGCCACCTAGTGGTAGCCTGACATTAATATTAATTAGTATTTCTCTTCTGTACAATAGAGAACTAGTTACACTTTGCAGTTATTTTGCACAAAAAAAAAAATCAGTATATGACAAATATATCCTTCCATTCACTAATAGAAGGACATTTCTGTTTCCCCTGCAGAAGCATATGCTGGTGAGCTCTATGGGAGTGAAATCAGCCCCAATCAGCAGCGTTCCTGTGTGCGCCGTATTGTGTCTGGCACACCACTAATTGTTTATAATGCTTGCTGCCTTCAAGGACAAATCTGTAATTTTCCAGCAGTCATTGCTGGTAACAGTCAGACATCTGTTAGTGGTGCAGATTTTATTATTTATTATTTATTTTTTATATCACATATTAATCCAACGAGGGTCGTGATTCAGCAATACCGGGGCATCAGTCTGCAGTGAATGATGTTAGTGGCACAAAACCACGTTCACAGCGTCCCGGATTATAATCTACACGAGGACGAGTTTGTGATACACATAGGAGATTAATCGGGTTTTCAGGAGCAGAGCTCACCAGTGATATCAGCGACCTTGAACTAACTCAACCCAAACAAAATCCCCAGCGTGGCAGATCTAAACTACAGAGCAATGTGCATGCTACGAGCACCGTCCAGAAAAACCTATACAGTGTGTCCACCCATATCCCGTCCACCGCCATTAACTTGAGAACGGCACCAGCTATAGGCATAGAAGTGGTCTCTAGGTATAGTAAAGTAGCCATGCGCTACGCAATGAAACCACCTATAGCGCCACCTGGTGGAAAACAACGGAGTTAGCATTTTTATCTCGAAAACGGAACGAGATAGATAAAAAAAAGTGAACTAAAAAATTGTAGGACATCATCAATTCAATACGAATCGACACCTTGCATATAGAAATGCTATGATATGAAACCCATGAACTCCCCAAAACATTGAATGCTGGTCACGCATATGGCGCTCATTTAACTTTGATGCTCAAAGTGGCCCCCGTCAGCTGCAATGCACATCTGGACTCTGCACAGCATACTGTATCTTGCTGCACGTTGTGCAATATGGTAGGTGACACGTTTGCACAAGCATCTGTGATACGTCGTCGTAGGTCCTGCAATGTTGGTGGAGGGGTCGCATACACCTGCTGTTTGATGTGACCTCACAGAAAGAAGTACAATGGGGTCAGGTCAGGTGAGCGTGGAGGCTACTCCACACAGCCACCATACCCAATGACTTGTAGGAAGGTCTCCATGAGGTATCGCTTCACGTCCGCAGCCTTGTGAGATTTACACGTTCTAATCATAGCATTTCTGTATGCAAGGTGTCGATTCGTATTGAATTGATGATGCCCTACAACTTTGTAATTCACTTTTTTTCTCTATCTCGTTACGTTTTTGAGATAAAAATGCTAACTCCGTTGTTTTCCACCAGGTGGCGCTATAGGTGGTTTCATTGCGTAGCGCATGGCTACTTTACTATACCTAGACACCACTTCTATTCCTATAGCTGCTGCCGTTCTCAAGTTAATGGCGGTGGACAGGATATGGGTGGACACACTGTATATGACATATACAGTCATGGCCAAAAGTGTTGGCACCCTTAAAATTGTTCCAGAAAATGAAGTATTTCTCCTAGGAAATTACTGCAATTATACATGCTTTTTTTTCTTTGTGTGTATTGAAACAACATAAAACAACAAAGGAAAAAAAGACAAATCGGACATAATTTCACACAAAACCCCCCAAAACAAGCTGGACAAAATTATTGGCACCTTTAAAAAATTGTGGGTAAGCAACTTTGTTTAAAATATGTGATGCTCGTTTAAACTTCCCTGTGGCAAGTAACAGGTGTGAGCAATATGAAAATCACACCAGAAACCAGATAAAAAAGGGAGAAGTTGATTCAATCTTTGCATCCAGTGTATGTCTGTGTGTCATGGTTGTCTCTCTATTTTTGGAGACTAGGGACGAATTCAGGGTTTGGATTTCCATCTGGGAATCTTCATTTAAATGTGGTTTTATTTCTTTCAGTACATTAGGAGTTAGTATCAGCTTTGTTGTCCAGCAGTTCCTAGCTGAGTGTTTCAGCTGCAACTGCTTTGCAGCCATGCCCCTTCAGGTTTAAATAGAGGTGTCTTCCCAGCAATCCTTGCTGAAGATACAACCTCATTTGTTCTCTGGCCGCCTTGAAGGAAGGTTCTGCTGTGAAGGTTTCTTGCTCTCAGGCTTTATCCTTTTTGTTGCTTTTCCCCCGTATGTCTTACCTTACCTTGTGTCTTGTTAGTGCAGCGGTGGGGTCTAGTGTACCTCACCTGCCCTTCACTAGCCAGGGCATCTATAGGGTCTTCGCAGGGTCTCAGGTTCCTGCTCATCGATAGTTGCAGAGACTGTATAGGGACTGGCTAGGAGAGTAAGGACAGCTGCAGGTGAGGATAGGAGGTGTCCCACCATCCCCTTTCACTAGTTCAAGGACCCCCCACTGTTATTGTGACCCCACAGTGTCCCCTTTGTTAGTTGTGTTTTGTGCGTCAGACGCACAAAGGTCTCAACACTCCTACCACGCTTGTCATACCCAGCAAGTGTGACATTGTACCACACTAAGCATGGAGAACAGAAAGAGAAGAAAACTGTCTGAGGACTTAAGAACCAAAATTGTTGAAAAATATCAACAAGCACAAGTTTACAAGGCCATATCTTGATATTCCTTGGTCTACTAAATCAAGACATTTACGACCCATGGCATTGCAGCTAACCTCCCTGAACATGGACAGCAAAAGAAAAAATTGATGCAAGAGTCCAGCTGGTGGATAAGTAGCTCCAAAGACCAAAGAAATTCAAGCTGTCCTGCAGGGGGCATTAGTGTCAGCGCAAACTATCTGTCCACATTTGAATGAAATGAAACGCTACAGAGGAGACCCAGGAGGACCCTACTGCTAACACAGATACATAAAAAAGCTTGACTGCAGGTTGCCAAAAGGTAAGTGATTGACCAAAATCCTTCTAGGAAAGCGTTTTGTGGAAAGATGGAACCAAGATAGAGCTTTTTGGTAAAGCACATAATTCTACAGTTTACTGAAAACGGAATGCGGCCTACAAAGAAAAGAACACAGTACCTACAGTCATATATGGTGGAGGCTCAAAGATATCTTGGAGTTGTTTTACTGCCTCTGGCACTGGGGACCTTGACTGTGCACAAGACATCATGAACTCTGAAGATTACCAAAGGATTTCGGGTCACAATGTAGTGCCCAGTGTCAGAAACCTGGGTTTGCATCCTAGCTCATAGGTCATCCTTCAGGACGATGACCCCAAACATACTTCAAGAAGCCCCCAGAAATGGATGGAAACAAAGTGCTGGAGAGTTCTGAAGTGGCAGCAATGAGTCCAGATCTAAATCCCGTTGACACCTGTGGAGAGATCTTCACCTGTTGGGAAGAGACGCCCTCAAATATCACAGACCTGGAGAAGTTTACAAAGAAGAGTCCAAAATTCCAGGTGACAGGAGGAAGAAGCTTGTGGACAGTTATATGAAGCAATTGATTGCAGATATTTATTCTAAAAGGTGTGCAACCAAATGTTAAGTTGAGGGGGGACAACAATCGTCTGACACATTTTTGGGTATTTTTTTCTGTTGGTTTTTTTTGTGTTGTTCCAATACACACAAAGGAAATAAACATGTGTATAGCAAAACAAGTGTAATTGCAATAATTTTCTGGGAAAAATACTTCATTTTCTTGAACAAGTTCATGGGTGCTAACACTTTTGGCCATGACTGTAGAATTACCACCGTCTTCTGGGCTAAAATTAAGCTAAACTCGCATAGAGCTATTAGGATGATATAGAATGCATGAATAGTCAAAGTATCAGAAATGGCGCAAATTGAGGGAAACATTTGGAAATGGTGCATGTGCAATGATAAATCTTGTGCAAATCTGCAGGTAAGATATATATGTCCAAAAGTTTGGACACACCTTCTTTCTCATTCAAAGAGTTTTCTTTATTTTCAGGACTCTGAAAATTGTAGATTCACATTGAAGGCATCAAAACTATGAATTAACACATGTGGAATGAAATACTTAAAAAAGTGTGAAACAACTGAAAATATGTCTTATATTCTAGGTTCTTAAAAAGTAGCCACCTTTTGCTTTGATTACTGCTTTGCACACTCTTGGCATTCTCTTGATGAGCTTCAAGAGGTCGTCACCAGAAATGGTTTTCCAACAGTCTTGAAGGAGCTCCCAGAGATGCTTAGCACTTGTTGGCCCTTTTGCCTTCACTCTGCGGTCCAGCTCACCCCAAACCATCTCGATTGGGTTCAGGTCTGGTGACTGTGGAGGCCAGGTCATCTGGCGTAGCACCCTATCACTCTCCTTCTTAGTCAAATAGCCCTTACACAGCCTGGAGGTGTGTTTGGGGTCATTGTCATGTTGAAAAATAAATTATGATCCAACTAAACGCAAACCGGATGGAATAGCACGCCGCTGCAAGATGCTGTGGTAGCCATGCTGGTTCAGTATGCCTTCAATTTTGAATAAATCCTCAACAGTGTCACCAGCAAAGCCCCCCCACACCATCACACCTCCTCCTCCATGCTTCACGATGGGAACCAACCATGTAGAGTCCATCCATTCACCTTTTCTGTGTCACACAATGACACGGTGGTTGTATCCAAAGATCTCAAATTTGGACTCATCAGACCAAAGCACAGATTTCCACCGGTCTAATGTCCATTCCTTGTGTTCTTTAGCCCAAACAAGTCTCTTCTGCTTGTTGCCTGTCCTTAGCAGTGGTTTCCTAGCAGCTATTTTACCATGAAGGCCTGCTGCACAAAGTCTCCTCCTAACAGTTGTTCTAGAGAAGAGAAGGTGTGTCCAAACTTTTGTTCTGTACTGTGTGTGTATATATATATATATATATATATATATATATATATATATATATATATATATATTTATTTTAATTTTTTTTTCTATCCCACATGGATTCCACCTTAGGCAGTGGGGAATATCTTTAGAAATTATACTAGTGCTGCCTTAAAGATTACTTTGGTCGGGTAAATAGATTTTTCCCTGAGATTTCCCATCAAACGCTGCATAAATCAATAGTAGAAGCGAATATAAGAAGCTTTGTAAGATATCTTATCAGGGAAATCTGCTTCTTTCTACAGTACTGAAGTCATCATCTCGTCTGGAAAAAAAAAAAGCTCAATTCCTGGTCTTGATCAATACAAGAGGTACTGCCCACCCACTGAAGAATCAGATTACAGTTTCACATTGAAATCTATGGAGAAGGGCGATAGGAGAGTGACTCAGAGGCACAGGCACACTAACCCAAGCTGCTGCTGACTATCTGGCTCCAGAGCTGTATTCACAGCTGCACTGCTCAGTATTGCTGTATAATGTCCCCTGTGCTGCAGGGGAACAGGACTCCATGTCTGTGTGTGCTGTGTAATGGAGACATCCTGGCAGCTTGTCGCTATCTAAAAGCACAAAGACAACAACAAATTAGAGATAGACCCTGCATTTGGGAAAAGTAGTGAAAAATGCAAAAGTCATACAATGGCCAGAAATACGAGGGGCTGCTGATAAGTCTTTGGCTTTGTGATTTTTTTTGTTTTTATGGTAACGAATGTTACATCACTTATGTGTCTAATATATGCTTTAAAAGTTTTGTGTTTGTTGCTTATGGCAACAGTGTTCTACGGGAAAACAAAATGGCGCAGTCTAATGCGATATTCACAGCAACTGAGAGCAGAGGAGTGATAAAATATGAAGGATATTCATAATGATATGTCGCAGACATTGGGGGATCAATGCCCTTCATGTTCCACAGTTAAGAACTGGGTTGCCAAATGTAAAACGGGCCACTTCAGCACCAATGATGAGGAACGTCCTAGCACCCGAGAGTGGTTGTTGTTCCGGAGATTGTCAATGCTGTGCACAACCTCATACTGGAGAATCCACCAATTTCAGCTAAAGCAATAGCAGACATCATGGGGATTTCCCGTGAACGTGTTTGAGCCATTATCCATGAACATTTGAACATGGAGAAGTGATCTGCAAAGTGGGTCCAAAAATGTTTGACAACAGATCAGAGAAGCAGCGAGTGAAAACCTCCCGGTCTACTTATCAGCGTTTCCGGACTTATAAGAACTTCCTGGATCGACTGGTCACTATGGATGAGATTTATTTGTATGACCCTGAAAACAAGAATCAGTGAAAAGAGTGGTGACACAGTGGTTCTTCTCATCCAAAGAAGTTCAGGATGCAAAAATCAGCCACTAAGGTGGTGGCGTCTGTGTTCTGTGATAAGGAGGGCGTGCTGCTACTGGACTACCTACAAAAGGGTTCCACCATCAATGCAAGCTATTACATTGAACTTTTGGACCAATTGAAGGCAGCTCTGAAGGCCAAAAGGCGTGGCAAGCTGTAAGAAGTGTGTTGACATCAGTGGAGTGTATGTGGAATAAATGTAAAGTTTCATCATCCTATCTCATTTATTTCTGGATAAAGCCAAAGACTTATCAGCAGCCCCTCGTATATGCTATAAAGCAGGGGTCTTAAATTCAGCTGGCTATATGGTCCACACATTTTTGTAATATATATATATATATATATATATATAAAAGCATTTTTAATGGTGAAAAGAAAAATACTTGCTTTATTCAAAATATTTTTATTTTTAACTGTTTTTTTACATTTTATCCCCTTTTTGTAAGTAATATGGTTTTACAATTAGAACCATATAGCAATTTTGGAAAACATCTTGTACTAATTTTTCCATGGGGTCCTCATCTTGTAGTAAAGTGCCCATCCTGGTCCCCATCCTCTACTAATGTGCCAGTCTTTGACCCCATCCTGTATCCTGTATCCTGTAGTAATATACCCCATCCTGATCCCCTTCTTGTAGTAATGTGCCCTTCCTTGTCACCATCCTGTAGTAATGTGCCCTTCCTTGTCACCATCCTGTAGTAATGTGCTCATCCTTGTCCCCGTCCTGTAGTAATGTGCCCATCCTTGTTCCCATTTTGTAGTAATGTGCCCCATCCTTGTCCCCATCCTGTAGTAATGTGCCCATCCTTGTCCCCATTTTGTAGTAATGTGCCCCATCCTTGTCCCCTTCCTGTAGTAATGTGCTCATCCTTGTCCCCATCATATAGTAATGTACCCATCCTTGTCCCCATTTTGTAGTAATGTGCCCCATCCTTGTCCCCATCCTGTAGTAATGTGCCCATCCTTGTACCCATCCTGTAGTAATGTGTGCATCCTTGTCCCCATTCTGTAGCATTGTGTGCATCCTTGTCCCCATGCTGTAGTAATGTTCCCATCCTTGTCACCATGCTGTGGTAATATGCCCATCCTTCTCCCCTTGTAGTAATGTGCCCATCCTGGTCTCCTTGTAGTAATGTGTCCATCTTTGTCCACATCTTATAGTAATCTCCCATCCTGTAGTAATTTCCTCTTATATGCCGTTCTTCAAATTCACATAAAAAAAGTTTCTTCTCACCTCTCCTCTGTTCCCTCGGTGTAGTCCTCCCTGCTTCTTGTGTCCGGCAGGCTCGCGGACCCTGTGAAGATTGCGGTGGGTGCCCACAGTAGTCAGCACTTTATTTCATTTGAATGAGCTGCTGATGCCACGCTGAGCTCTCTGCAGCCCCAAACCAAAGGAGACTGCTGACCAATCAGAGTCCAGCGTCATATCATTATCCTGGCTTGTTATTGTCTGTGAATTGCCACGGCATCCATCAGCACCACACAATCATGACCTCAGAATGCCGATAGATTTAAAGAAAGACCCCCGAACCCTGTTAACCAGCTAAATGCTGCAGTCACTATTGACAACAGCATCTAAACGTTCATGATCAGTGCCAATGGACTCAACAGCACAAGGGACTAGTCAGGCAGGTGGGTCCTTGGTAGCCTATCCCCACCCACTGCCCTTGAGTGACTGATCTCTCCTTGTACCTGCACACAGGGAAAGAACCATCACTCCAGGGCACCAAGCGAGAAGAAGCCACCAGGTACCCGCCGGTCTGACTAGTGTTACGTGCTGGTCACTCTGGCTATTAAGCTATATCCTTTGTACCCAGGTCCAGGTCAAAATGTCCTGTATAAAAGTCGCTCAGTGGGCATGAAAGGGTAAGGCAACTACTGGTGCTCTAAATAGGAGTTCAGGAACCACCAGCACGGGCCGGACCTGCTCTGTCTTCTTTTTAAAGCCACATTTTGTAATTTCTATGTAAGCAATAAAAGTAACATAATTTTTTGGAGATGCAGACATGATTGAATATTGATGATTAAGTCATGCAATGTTAATGGTGCTATTTTCCGTATTCAATATTTTACTTACATTTATCATGTATTATTAACATTTCAGATGTAGGATCCAATTTACAGACTTTTCATTCAGTTAAAGCACTGATCTATGGGAATCTGGAAGGAAATAGGAGGTATTTATTTAAAAAAAAAAACATGTGGTGGAGTATGGATACCGACATACAGAAAAGTAAAACTTTTAAATGTTGTAAAATTTGCGCCCCAAAACATAGCTCACCTATGTTACTGCTCAATTACCGTAAATATATATTTTTGTACCTGGTGTAAATGCTGCTGTTCTCTTAAATCTGTCATTATTTTTCTTTCATCACTGCGCCTCTCCATGCCTGAGAGATAGCTGCCTCTTACCTATATGTGAGGCTAACGTATTTAGCAACTAGGAGTGGTCCATGAGAAGTCTCCCACAGAGAAGAACTTGAACCACATGCACTTCACTAACAAGACTGGATATACATGTGTGATGCTAGGCACTATGAGCAGTATGAACAGAAGGGTAGTCAGACAAGTCGGGACCATAAGCCAGGAGGTAATATGTAAGGTTCAGGGAGCAGACAGAGATGTAGTCAGGAAGAGGTCCGAGGTCAAAAAGCCAGGTTCAGGAAGCAGACAGAGATGTGGTCAGGAAAAGGTCCAATGTCAGAAGCTGGGAGGTAACATAAGGTTCAGGGAGCATGGTCAGGAAGAGGTCCGAGGTCAGAAGCCAAGATCAGAACACTTAACACCAGACAGGAGCCAAGAGAACACTGAGCAAACAGAAAGTATGACTGGCGAAGTTCAGACAGAGCAAACCCAGTAAAGAAACAGAGCAATCACTAGGAACAAGGCTTATCTGTGTAAGTGTGTCGCCCTGGGCAAGCCAGGGGACACGGGTCACAACACCACCACACCCCACACTCCAGGTAGGCACATCCATGCTAACCAGAAATCCTTGTTGCCTTCCTCCAGAGTCTGATGATGCACACCAGGGGGTGGGCCAGGCGGTTGGCTCCGCCCACCGAGGAGCTCACAACTCTGGAGGCGGGAAAACCAGGCAGTGAGCTCAGGGAAGAGCTGGAGAGAGGAGTTGAGTCAGGGAGGAGGAAGTAGAAGGAGTGGAGGAGAAGCCTAGACAGGGCAAAAGCAAACAAGAAGTGAGAGTAGAGAAAGTGGTAAAGAAAGAAAGCCTGAAGGGTCCAGCTCTGTGTAGGGCCAGAACAGCAAGGTCAGCGACGGCGGTGACTGTCTGGAGGGGGACCGTTTGGAAGTTCCTGGAAGGACCCCGTCGGCTGTGTGCCCGGTGGTCTGGAGCAGTGTTCCGAAGGACAGTCAGCACCAGGGCAGGGGCCTCTCGGACCCCGGCAAGGCTAGGAGTCGCCAAATTTGCCGAATCCGTCAGTGAAGGGGACGTAGATCCCCCAACAACCAAGTCCCGATTGACGGCAACAGCCCAACCAGTACGGGGGAGACACCGCCACCGCCAGGGCACCAGTTTCCCCAGGGCCAGCGCCTGCGGGCAAAGTGTAGAGCTCCTCCGGCCCAGATTGCAGTCGGGGAGCGGGTAACCGGAGGGAATCCACCGCTACCATCAGTCAACATAGGTGCAAGGAAGAGGGACATCACCGTCACCTACCGGGAGTGCAGGTGCAGCCGTCTGTGGGACCGTCCTACCAGCCGTTTGGTTTACCGTACAAACTGTGTCCGTGTCTCAGGCTGAGTGAGTACCACAGTGCCGCAAGGCACAGCGCTGTCCCCGCGTCCCTGCGCCCACCAGGCCCCGCACCTCCTTCTCCACCAACGGGCCCCGGGATCACCAACCCCTACCCACGGAGGGGCAACACAAAACCTGGCTGCTCCGCATCACCATCCCCGGGACCCCCGAATTGAGCAGCGGTGGTGAAATCACCACAACTGTGGGTGGCGTCACGAACTATAACAAATCCCCCACACCCAACCACAAACCCCCCTTTCACTCACGGGCGAGGAGTGTCGCTCGAGGAACCCCGGGATCCGGCCCACCGCTCGAGCCACCACTGAGCAGCTGCCGGACCCGAGCAGAAGGGGTGAGCGTGGTGTGCCGACACCCTCCTCCCCGCCCGCGACATAAGAACCTCCCAAAACCAGCGCGGACCCTAGAGCTGAAAGGCAACCTGTCACCAAGTGCACAAGACAAATAGCAGAGCACAGCCGATCCGTGACAACATGGAAGAAAAAGAAGAGGCAGGAGAAGGCAGAAGCGAAAAGAGGGCAAGAGGGTCTCTAGGGATGGAGTGGCAGGAGGGAACAGGAAGGAGAAGGCAGGAAGGATTTTGGAATAGGAAGTAGGGAACAGGAAGGAGGAGTCTGGAAGGGCAGGGGAGAAGGAAGCAGAAGGGACTGGGAGAAGAAGGCAGAAGAGATTTGGGACGAGGCAGAAGGGACCAGATAGGAGGAGGCTGGATGAATCTGAGAGGAGAAGGAATGAGGGACTGGGGAAGAGGAAGAAGGAAAAAAACAGGGAATTGGAAGAGGCAGAAAGTACTTACCAGGGAGGAGGTGTAAGAGACAGGGGATGAGGAGCAGGTTGGAGGAACTGGGGGGAGGTGGTTGGGACTGGGTGTAATGTCAGATAGAGGCTGTAGGCTAAAAAATGTTATATTGGACAGGGTTAGTGTTAGCCACTCCTTGTAGCAGATGCCAGAGGAACCATGGCCTTCACCCTTTAACCCCAGTACAAGAATCTGGTTTTACAATGGGGTCCACTGAATTGCTTCCACAGAAGGGCTGCTGGTCGGAGGTGTGCGAGAGAAGTCAAGAAGTAGATAGCACAGGGACTGAACCAGAGGACGAACTTTAACTGGCAGTGAGAGTTAGAGGTTCAGGGCTGAAATAGAGGACAACACTACCCAGCACTCAAAGAAAGGAGCCAAGAACTAATCAAATAGCTCCCTGACTGAGCACCACCACAAGACCCAAGAATGAAATAGTACTGCTGTATTGCCCACAACAAAGGCGTGGCCAAAGTAGAAACAGAGAGGATAGGTACTGGAATGGATGTTACACTGTGGGAGGAGAAAAAGGAGGTACCGAGGAAAAGAAAGAGGTAGAAGGAAAAGGCAGGAGAGACCGGGGAAAAGAAAGAGGCAAAAAGGAAAAGGCAGGAGAAACTGGGGAAAGAAAGAGGCAGAAGGAAAAGGCAGGAGAAACCGGGTAAAAGAAAGAGGCAGAAGGAAACGACAGGATGGACGGGGGAGGATAAAAGAGCAGGAGTGTCTAAGGATGAGGAGAAAGGAATGACTGGGTAGAAGGTGAAGGAGGCAAAAGGGACCATAGAGGAGGCAGGAGGGACAAGAAAGTGTCCGGGTATTGCTATATGTGGATAGGAGACCCAGTGACTACAAAGCTCTTATCTGTAACAACAAAATGGCTGACTACCACTTCAACTTCTGACTCCCACTTCAACTTTTTGACCAGAAACCTCTCTGACTAACAAACCATGCAAAGCGGGGAATTCAATCATAAAACCTTGCAGATTATATTATTGATTTGGACAAACCCTCTATAGATGCCCGTATCAATCAGAACCGATAAGGCTCTTGCTCTGTAGGGCGTGGTACGCCCTTCTATTACACTGATTGATTTTCTGACATTACACTGACAGGATGAATTCTGAGCGTCCCATAATGTGTAGATAACCAGGTTGTATAACGCACCGATGATGTCAACTGTGGTTGCCGAGCAACAGCTGGGTCCTGTGTAAATAAGATCACTATGGATCACGTGTCTAGTCCTTCAATGGTTAAAATAATTCTATACGAGAACACTGTATGCAGCACGTTCGATATTGTGAGAGAAAACCTTTAGCCATCACTAGACTCATCCTCAACATATCTTAGTTGTATCTGACGGTGGCGTAACGTGAAACTCATGGGCCCCAATACACAACATCCAACAGGGCCCACAACTTTTACAGCCGGTCGATTTTCAATGTTTACACCTTCATTTTTAACTCCCCTTTTTGCAAGAGCCATGACTTTTTTTTAGTTCTCCATTGTTATAGTCGTATGAGGGCTGTTTTTTTGGCGGGGCGTGCTGTATTTTTTAATGATACCATGCAACTAAAAACAGCAAGTATGGCTATTTTGATTTTTTTTCTTTGCAGCAATTACCAAATAGATTGAATAATTATATATTTTTTATTGGTCTGAGCTAGATATATACTGTATACAGTACAGGATCTGTGGAGACTGGCTCTCTGCCTGCTAACTTCTCTCATGTCTGTGATCAGTGCAGGGTGACTCGGGCGTCGACCCACAGACTTGTAGTTCATAGGCAGGCTAGCAACAGTTAATCTCTGCTGGGCTGCTTGTTAGTGTCCTTTGATCATATGTTGTGAGGGAGCCAGTCACATTTCCTCCCTTCCTATACAGTTGTGCTCAAAAGTTTATATACCCCGGCAGAGTTTTTGCTTTCTTGGCCTTTTTTCAGAGAATATGAATGATAACACAAAAACTGTTTTTCCTATAATGAAAGGAACACCATTCCTACTGTAAAGCATGGAGGTGCATTGCTGATGATGTGGGGATATGTGAGCTAAAAAGTCACAGGAAACTTCGTCAAAGTTGAAGGAAAGATGAATGCAGCATGTTATCAGCCAATACTGGAGGCAAATTTGCACTCATCAACCCGGAAGCTACACATGGGGCGTACTTGGATGTTCCAACATGACAACGATCCAAAACACAAGGCCAAGTCGACCTGTCATTGGCTACAGCAGAACAAAGTGAAGGTTCTGGAGTGACCATCTTAGTCTCCTGACCTTAATATTATTGAGCCACTCTGGGGAGAACTCAAGCAAAGCGCAGTTCATGCAAGAAAGCCCAGGAACTAACAGGAACTGGAGGTGCCAAGAAGAATGGGAAGCTTTACCATCTGAGAAAATAAAGAGCCTCATCCACAACTACCACAAAAGACTTCAAGCTGTCATTGATGTTAGAGGGGGCACTACAGAACTGGGGTATATTAACTTTTGATCAGGGTCATTTGGATGTTTTTGGTTGTCATTATGATTTAAAAAGAGAAAACACAGTAGTTTGTCAATAAATGGCTTCACCCAACCACCAACCACTAACCATGAGTGTAAAAAAGTGTTTTGTGTTATCATTCATATTCTCTGAAAAAAAGGCCAAGAAAGCAAAAAATCTGCTGGGGTATGTAAACTTTTGAGTACAATTGTATATGCTGGCCAGACTTTCATTAATGTCAAATATAGTTTCTCTATACTGGTCCGTTGAGGTGTTATGATGCAATCTTACTGGTGCTTGTAATACTTCATTGCTCTGAGCGGTTGTGGTGTTAACCCTTGTTGTCCTTTTGTTCCTGCCTTCCTTCTCTTGCTTTTCTCCTTAATCTCTCACTGTTTGTTCCTTCCTGTGAGTTGCAGTGTGTCTGAGTTTTGGTGTTACCCTATCTATCTTTATCTGTGTTGCCATCACACTCCTGCTCCTTTCCTTCCCTTGGGCGGGAGTAGGGTGTAATAGATTTGATATAGTCAGAAGACTAGCCATGCATGGGACTCAGGCATCTCCACCATTAGGGGTAATCCAGAGGTTAGGGATAGCCTAGGTTCCCTGTAACGCCTGCCTGGATCCACAGACTCAGACGGGCTGTAATGGACATGCTAGAGGGAAGCCAATCACCAAGCAGGACCCCTAGAACCCTGAAACCCTTTAACCCCTATACAGGGATTTGGAATTACACAGGGCCCTGGAGATCACTACCTGTGGAAGGCTGCAGTCCAAGAGAGTAGTTGTCAGTCAGGGTCAAACCAGGAATTGCAGAACAGGGACAGAATTGGCAGGCAAGGACGTAATCAGAAAACGTAGCAGAGGTCAAATCCGGATCGGGCAGCGAGGTACATAAACAGCAGGCAGAAGGGTAGTCAGGAAACAAGCAGAGATCAGCACACAGGAATCACTGTACAAATAACACAGGAACCAGGAATAGAACTATCTCTGGCAGTGGTCAGCTAACAGGAGGGGGAATAAGAAGGGTGTGATGTCTTCCCATTGGCTACAGGGGAATGATGGCAACTTCAGCTGGAAGACACACGCCACCTACAGTCAGCTAGTGGTACTGCAGGTTCCAGGGAAACCCAGCCTAGTGGATGAGCAGAGCCTGCGCTCAGCAGAGCCACGGGCACCGACTCCTCTCCCATCACCAGCACTATCCATGGCGGGAACACGGCATCGCCTGGTGATCGGAGCAGAAGTCGCAGGAGCAGACTCCGGTGGGGACATGACAGTCCCTTAGCGTGACGGACAGTGTCTCTTTCTATCCTGCAGTCACATAGTGACACTTATACAACCCCTTTATGTTTGTTCTTTATTTATTTTCCCCCTCAAAATGATTTCAGTTTCTTTCTCAATTGATTTCTACAGATTATGGGTGAAAGAGTTATGAAATGATTATTTTTGGCATTTTAACAAGGTTATGTAGATTTATCATGTCCTCTGCACTTCAATAAAAACTTTGAGGTCGTTCCCAGGTGATTGCCGAGGTTAACTAAAAAATGGCCAATTTTGGTTATTAACCATTGGTAAGTATGCAGAGGTGTAGGTATCAACTGAGATCTATATTTTCTTATAGATCATGGAAAAATTCCGCCAAGCAATGGGGAGACCATATAAACATAACCACAGCCCAAAAACAACAATAGGCAATATAAATTATAATTTTACAAGCAGAAAGTAGAAGAACACCTGTAGTTCCTTCTCGAAAGACCTAAAACCTAAAACCCTCCTTTCGCATAACCTTTCAGTCAATTGCTCTTCAAGCCCCTCTCCTGCCTATCAAACTTCTTTCTAAACACTATCCCATGCAGTCCCTGGCATCTTACTGTATCAATACCCTGCAAACATTTGTGCCTTTAGGTGTTATTGGACTTTTTCAATATTGCAGTCTTTCTTCATAGATGGTGCAATAATATAATTCCTTGCACAGGTGAGTGAACATCTGCAAAAATAGGCCCATAATACATATGGCATTATATATTTGATGCAGCTCGCTAGGCACATTGGACACGCTTCTCACGTCATCTCATGGCTGGTGTACATGTATAACAAGAGGAGGCAGGAGCAAGGCGGTGATACAGAAAACTCCAATCCTGGCAGTTAACCGCTTAAGTGCTGCAATCTAACATGATCGCAACCCTTGTAAACGGTGATTTATAGTTCTTATGGCATATACACTAGGACTAACGTCAAGTTGATGACAGTCCGGGACCTTACAAAGGTCCCCAGGGCTGTCTCATGTCTATGTCTATTAGGGTATATACGTATTTACATGCATAGTCACAATAGGCTAGCATGCAGAAATATGCAAGGATATTGTTAATAAAAAAAAAAGTTCCATATAGGACAAAAAAAATAAATAAATAAAATTAATTAAAAATATGCAGCAATTTTACACAGAATACTTTATATTTTATTTAATTAAATATCAAATAAAAATTATATACACATATTTGGCACTGACACAAAGAGTACAAAAAAAAAATGGAGGATTGTGTGTCTCCCCCCCACCCTTATTTGCTTGTACACCCAAAATGACATTAATAAAAAAGGAAACACTAATATAAGGTATACATACCACGGAATAGAAAAAACATCAGCAATCAACAAGGCCCCATGTGGCAGCACTGGGTGGTCTCAGAATAGAAAAGTGGGCAGCATGAGGTGGGCTCAGTATGAAAAAGTGGGAGTGTGGGGTAGGCACTGTATGAAAAATGGGGCAGGGTGAGATGGGTTCAGCATGGATAAGGGGTACCATTGACAAGGCTCTGTATGGAAAAAAGGCAGCGTGAGATGGGCTAATATGAAAAAGTGGGCAGCGTGACGTGGGCTCAGTATAGAAAAGGGGGTAGCGTGGGGTGGGCTCAGTATGAAGAATGAGCAGCTCATGAGTACCATAAAGGGCTCCGTGTGGAGAAGTCTAACATGAGGGACACTATGGAGATCGTAGTTCATAAGTAGGAGGGTGCGGTGGGTGTAATTCTAAAGGAGGACGGTGTGCTGGACTGTGACGACTGGAGTTCCGTGCCCGATGACCTGGACTCTGATGACCAGAGTTCCTCCAGATGTCCTGTCCCGGCTGCACCTGTGTCCAATGTCTTGTGCCTGATGTCCCTTGCTTGGTGACCTGAGCCTGATGACTTGTGCCGAAAGCTCTGCACCTACCTGTACCCGTGCTGCCTGTTCATCATTCAGACTAAGTTCCTGTCAGCCCTGTTTGTCCTGCCAGCCTCTCTTGTCCTGCCTGTGCCTTTCCTGCCTGTTCTGTCCGCTACGTGACCCTGATGCTGCTGTCTCCCTGCACCGCTCAGTTGCCACAGTCCCGGTTACTGCCCTGGGAGTGGCACCTGGCATGCTGCCTAATGGCAGGCGCCTAGTTAAGCCCTCCACTAAGGGTAAGCCTAGGTTCCCCCACTCCACTCCTGCTCCGTCGTCTTCACCAGCGGTGAGCGTTACGGAAGCATTTGCACAGACTTCATTGACCTTCATTGAACTCATCCCTTATTTCTTTTTTTTTAGTGTGTGGTTGAGACTAGCCTGGCATCTTTGCCCCTCTTTGACAAATCTAACCATCGTAATTTAAGAAGGACTAGTTGCTTGAGTTTTACATGAATTTTCTCGCCTCAAATGCAAAACCTGTGACAGGGCTCCTTTATCTTATGTGGCAGATGGTTCTTTCGGCTACCTTAGGCCCCAAAGGCTAGTTAGGTACATTTACGTCATCTGTAGCTATGGCCCCATGCACCGAGAGATACTCAAGTTCTAGGAATGTGGCCCCAACCACCAAGAGATTCACGTGTCCTAGGTATGTGACCACAATCACCAAGAGATACAAGTGTCCTAGTTATGTGGCTAGGTCCAACAAAGTAGGGTAGGTAAGAATCCAATCCATTAAAAATGTTGGCATGCCTCTAGGATGTGGGCAGGTGGGATTACAAGGGCATTTTAAACCCTATACTCTGCTATAATGCCATTGTTGTGTCTCCATAAGTCGACAATAGAATGAAGACTTCTTTATCATTTATTTCAAAGCAGTAAATATTTCAATTGTTGGGTGGAAGAAGAAGAGGTTCTTCAGAAGGTTTCTGCAGTTCCAATTTTGCCCATTTCCTTCCCAAGGTAACAGAGGAGAGACTTTTAGTGCTATTGATTGTGTCCATCTGTCCCTCAGTGTAATTGACACTAATCCGGCCTTACTCCTGACATCACTGATTCCTAATTGCCGCTTTTAGTACTGAACGCTTCATCGTCCTCCACCATACAACGTGCATACATATACTTATTTAAAATGTTTCCTCCTTCTGTTAAAATATTAGACTTCTTGTCTACTAATTGGAAAAATTATTTAAAACCTCCCCTCCCCTAAATAGAAAAAAAAAATCTGTAATATCATGGGATATTAAAAGAATAATATCATCAAAGTATCATGGCAATCACTGATGCAGGACATTATGTCACGATGGATAAAATGCTAAAAAATATACAGCTGCACTCTGAAATGGTATGCAAACATTGAATATAGGAATTTCTACGTCCAAAGCAGGTGGAATTGTGCAGATGCATGAGTTATTTGACTAAAAAGGGCCCCATATACTGTTATTGCACAGGGGCCCTTTTCTGTCTGTGTCCGCCAGTGCAGTGAGGGATCTCGGATGGGGGTCCTATTCGACATTGCTCAACTTATCCTATCTGAAGACGACGCAAGAGAGCCGGTCTGTAAAAATAAAAATAGACATAATTCTGATAATGAAGGAAAAAGATGTGGTAAACTTCCACGAACCCTGAGTGATTAATCAGAGCTCACCTCATCTATAATAACGCTGTTCCGGCTTCTGCTCCTCTCACGACGTCTCCAACAGAATAGACATATTAGCACAAAGGAGTGTGATTAAGGGCTCTTGAGAGAAATGTATCACACACAATGCCGCCACCTTAATGCTGAGCACAATTAGAAATAAATAATAATGATTCAAACATCCAGCTAAGTGATGCTTTGGGGGTGATATCACACAGGAAGCAATGCTCCTAATAAGCTACGAGGATTTGATGTGGTCAGCCTACATTGTTCACTATACAGCATTGTGTATGATTCTTCTGTAAGGATTAATTTATTTTAGAAGGTCTTAGAATAGTCACAAAGTAGTTTAGCTCCTTACAAATCATAAACAGCACAATTCATGTCTTCCTAAATACTAGGCATGGGCGGAGCTACACAACTTCTCTAAGCAGGGGCGTAAACCAAAGAGGGACGGCCCAATAGGAACAAAACAATGGAAAAATCTGTTCAATTAGTTCTAACAAAGTTTATATTGTTTTTATAATTCTCAACTTTTAAGGGGGCTTTACACGGTAGCGATATCGCTAGCAATTTGTAGCGATAGTGAGCGTGTAAGTACCCGCCCCCGTCGCTCATGCGATTGTTTGTGATCGCTGCCGTAGCGAACATTATCACTACGGCAGCATCACACATACTTACCTAGTCATTGTCGTCGCTGTGACTGCCGAACAATCCCCTCCTTCAAGGGGGAGGGACGTTCGTCATCATAGCGACGTCACCGCAACGTCACTAAGCGGCCAGCCAATCAAAGCGGAGGGGCGGAGATGAGCAGAACGTAACATCCCGCCCACCTCCTTCCTTCCGCATTGTGGCCGGCGGCAGGTAAGGAGACGTTCCTCGCTCCTGCGGTGTCACACATAGCGATGTGTGCTGCCGCATGAGCGATGAACCACCTGGATAAACAACCCTTACCGATTTTTGAGTTTGGGACGACCTCTCCATGGTGAACGATTTTCACCATTTTTGAGGTCGCGTAAGGTCGCTGGTCAGTGTCACACGCTGCAATATCGTTAATGACGCCGGATGTACGTCACTAACAACTTGACCCCGACGACCAAACATTAATGATATCGTAGCGTGTAAAGCCCCCTTTACTGTTTATTGATTAAAGGCTCCTTTTTTAGGTTATCCCACCATGAACTGGCAATTCATATACTTCTTTAAAACTAGTATTTGTAAAGGAGGCTAGTATAACTAATCATTGCAACAGATGTGTGGTTCAAAAGGGGGTTTTTTTTCAGTAGTAAATTTTTATTTTGGGATATCATTCATTTTCCCATGATTGTATCTTATATCTTGTCTGTCACAGGTGTATCACAGTTGACAGACAGTCCTGTGGTGTCCGGCTGTAGAAGGTCACTGCCTTTGGTTATACAAACTGCTCCCTGACCTTCTATTTTTCCTTCTGTGGTTCAAATAGAAAGCTATATATTTTCTCTTTTTGGGTTTAATCTTTTTGCTTTGAGTACCCAACGGTTATCCTCGCCTCTCAGCTGTTAATCCTCATTATTACCCCTTGTGTCCTTAAATATCTGCATTTCCCCTTGGTGTTTGCTGGTGATAGAGTTAAATTTCTATGCGGTCTTGAGTGAAAGCAGTCGGCTTGTAATCATCTGCAGAAACAATGTTGTACTTTGTTGTATCTCTGCTTGTGGCATCTTTAGGTAAGTTGTTTGTTCACTTTCCCCTGTTTGTGTTCCTTGTGTGTTGTTTAGTACTTAGTGGGGTTGACTAGGAGCTCTTCCCATCCGTTCCTTACCTAGGGCTCAATTCAGGGTCAGCTAGGGCCAGGTAGGAACCAATCTAGGGTGGTCAGGGGATCCAGGGACCAGCGGAAGGTTTGATCAGGAGTCACCATCTCCCTCTTCCCTAGACACAGGGTTTCCATCTTCCCTTTCCTCCCTTTTTGCCATTTGCTTGGTATTTCCCCATATAGAGCGCTGCCATTATGGAACATTCACCATTGAAACTGTCTCTTTTTTTGTTCTTTTTCAGAAAATTTTTCATCCTCGGGTCCAGAGGATCCAGGGTCACCTTGTTCAGAGCTGAGTTTCTGGTGTTGCTCCTACCATATGATATGGGCTGCGGCACTAACATCACGCCTATGTACTGTAGCACCCATGGGGCAAGAGTTAAATTACTCGTCGCCGGGCATGGTGATGTCTGGTCTGGGGATGTAACGGCTGGCCCTTCTGCCCAGTTTCGTGGCCTCGAGGTGTACAATAACAGAAGGGATTGGGGGTGATGATGATGGAGGATTATTCCGTGACGCCACCTGCGGTACGCAGCCAGGGAATTAGCTGCCGCTGCTGTCGCTGTCCTCCGGGGCTAAATGGTAGTAGCAGCTAAGATGGTTCTGCTCCCCACAGGTGGACCTGCCCCGGGGAAGATGATGACAGGAGTAGTAATGGTAGGCGCCGAAGCGCGGTTCGCCGGCAAGGAGAGGCGGACACAGTCTCTGCGGGTTCAAGATCTCTTTACTCACAGTCCTGGTTTCACCTGGAAGATGCCAATCACCGCTGTGATGGGCCCCAGACAATCCCGAATCCGTTGGAGGTCACAACCGGTACAGTGGACAGTGGGCCCTTCCTCCTTGCGCTTATTAAAGTGGATCCCCGTGACTTGAAGCTTCTTGGGGATTCCGGTTCTTTAGAAAATGCTTACTTACGTCCCGTATGTAGGTGTCGCGGGTCCGTTGTGGGGCCTGCCTTGGAACATGACCCCAGATCCTATCTGGCACTGTGCTCTGGAACTGTGGGGATGGAGGGACATGCGATCCCCCTGACCTGCAGATTTAGATGGACAACTTGAAGTATAATGTACCCTAGGATTCTGCACCCTGCACTGTGTAGGCCCTGAGGGAGCAATGAAGCTCTTCCCTCTGCGACCGAATTGCCTCCTGCGTCCCACCAGAGCCACTGGTGAAACCCGACTGCTCTCTTGCTCTCCTGCTGAAAAACTCCTAAACTGTTGTGTTGCTCGTAACTCCCACTGGTGGCTGTTCCTCTCCCGGTTCCCTGTCGCCATGTTTGGTGACTGCCTTAAGACCTTACCCGAGCCGGTCCCCAGTGGGGAGGCCAACCTGGTTGTGTGTATGAATTGGTGTGTGGTGGAACCGGTACCGCCTTCCTCTTGATCCAGGATAAATACTGCACCTTAAGTGAGGTGCAGTACCCTGTGGCAACTGAAGCCTCAGGGGCGCCACACCTACAGCACTACAGCCAATCAGTGAGCTCAGCAGCTGTTAATCTCACCTGGTGAGTTGCATCTTTTAAGCCCAAGGCCTGAAAATGCCAACAAAATGCAATCATGTATGATCACCATACATGCGCTGTTAACTGGCAGATGATTGGCATGTTCACAGGAGCAGGAGATAAGCGCGCTTGTCATGTCTGCATGTGTGTGACAAGTGCAGCTTTATCGAGTGAGTGGGAGTAGGAAGCTGGGAAAGAGCCAGAATTTGCTTCTACAATAGTAAAGAATAGTGACATGTGGCTCTACAGGCTCTAATAGGGAGGACCATTGCATGGTAAATGGGGGTTTACCCACTCATTTTGTCACCTGGCATTTTTGTCCGGGTATCTTGGCACATACTTAAGGCTTGAGGCTTCATGGCGTCTCAGAGCCTGGAAAACACCATAGATGCCCAGGTCTGGATCACATTAAATATTTTGCACCATTTGGCTTTTACAAGCTCTTTGTTTACCTGCAAATTAAACTTTGATGTGGTCAGCTAAGAAAATCAACGGAGAGGAGATCAAAAAAAGGTAGATAAAAGAATTAAAAACTGCCCGTCAGGCCGTCACACCATGCTCACTGACAGATTCTCAGTTATCCCATTCTGCACAATATAACTCAGAGGTTGTAAAAGGTAAACGGTACCATTTTTTTATGCAATCCAGTTGCAAACCTTATTTATTTTAGGCTCAATAAAATGCATTCAAATAAATAAATGGCTACATAAAAAATGTCCCCAAAGGTATACAAGAGGCAGATCATCATAAAACTGCTTATAAATGGACATTTCTTGACAGTTATGAAGTATTCCTCTAAGTGAGGATGTTAACGTCATGTCGTGTTCTCCACTATACTCACCAGGTGTCGTGGTGACTTCTGCCCCTGTTCACACTGCAGAGTCTGACACGCCACCTGGTGCTTTTAAGTGGCTCAGTCAGAGCTGGGCATCAGTGTCACGCTAGATATGGGATAGAAATTGTGGGTTGTTCAAAAGCTTGAGATTCATTGGTGACAGTGGACTGACATATCTCAATATATGGGAACCCCTGCTCACTAGCCCTTATTTGAGCACACTCACCTTGTTCTGTCCCCACTTAAAGGTGATTGAAGGCGCATAGTTGTGAGATGTTGTTAGAATCTTACCTTCGTTTTCCTATAGGTGAGGTAGACAAGACCAGAGCGCTCCAGAGTTAAACATGCACATGCTGAGATGAAACAATGGTGGTTTATTTTCTCCAAAGGTTAGGACATGCAGAGTACAGTAGTCCAAGTACCTGGCATTGTGGTTCTCTTGTGATGCTTGATTCTGAAGCCACTAATGTCAGAAGACTTTGCTTCTAGCAGCTCCAATAAGGGATGTGATTCTCACAGTCTCTGGCTGAACTGAATATGCCAGGAAATGAGGTAAGAGGATCAGCAGACACTCCCATGGGCTGGACAAAAGAAACAGAGGAGCTGAAAGGTCTGACCAGTAGATGGCCGCAGAGACAAGCATGAAAAACATTAAATAACAGTTTTAACTAAGACAAATAGAAACAGCACACTCACCTCAATTTATCTGGGTCATCTAGCTAAAACTTATTTTTTCAGATTCTGGTCAGATGTCCAGGTTGTACACACAGTGCACATTTTTATTTGTTTGGATTTTTTTTTTTTAGTTCTGTTCATTTACTTTTTACACTGGCGGACACATCCAGAAAAGGGCCGCTGTGCAAAAATAGTATGGGGACCCTTTGCAGCCAAAGAGCTCATCAAAATGCACAAACCCCCCCTGCTAGGAGGTAAAAATGGGCCCCCTTACCTCCTCGGCCCCTGTACAGTTGAACATGCTGCACCAATTATATGTGCATCCCTTCTGAAAGTCTGCAGGGGAGAGTGCCCTAACAATCAGTCTTCTCTGGAGGTCTGCAGGGGGACAGTGCCCCTATGTTAAGTCCTTTGGAGGTCTGCAAAACGACAGTACCCTTATAACAAGTTCATACTGGGAGTCTACAGGAGGTCAGTTCTCTATTAGGGTAAGTCCTTCCTGCAGGGGGGACTGTATCCTAATTTAAGGTTCCTCCTGCAGGATTGCATGGAGACAGTGCTCTTATGGTAAGTCACTCTTGGAGGACTGTAGGGTAACAGTGCCCTTATGGTAAGTCCCACTTGGATGACTGCAGGGGGACAGTGCCCTTATGGTAAGTCCCTTTTGGCGTACTACAGGGAGACTGTGCACTTAAGGTAAGTCCCTATAAGAGGACTGCAGGGGTATAGTGCCCTCATAGTAAGTCTCTCCTAAAAGTCTGCAGTGGACAGTGCCCTTATGGTAAGTCCCTATTGAAGGTCCGCAGGGAGAACGTGTCCTTGTGGTAAGTCCTTCTTGGAGATCTGTAAAGTATGCCTTGAAGGGAGACCATTAAATCCTGACCCTAGATGAGGCCGGTTTGTTCAGATGGTCGGGGAAGGTTTGTTGGACGCCCTCTTCCTTTCGGATAGAGCTTGTGCTAGAGCGCATCCTTGTTCACTTCGTGCATCCTTGTTTAGGCGGCACACTGCACTTTTTTACACTTTGGTGAGGAAAATCATGATCTTGGGCTTTCAATCAAAAATTGTCTTTTCACTTAATTAGACAAGAATGCCCTAATAGGGTCTATGAACATGGTTTTCTTTTTTCAGACTGTTTTATAATTTCCTAATAAAGTTCATTATTTTTCGTATTTTCTTCTGGATTCTTTCATGTCTTTTTAGGTCAATACCCACACATAAAAAAAACACATATTTCCTTCTTCCCTCCTGATTGGCAGGTACTATAGACGCATCTTGGATATTTTACCCAGCTTCTGTTTCCACAGTATCTGTGCGTGGGGCTCGCCTGCAATCATTACGCAGAGCTGACAACCTCCCACATCTCCCTTCCTTACGTGATCTCCCAGTTGGCGCAGACATCTGTACAGGTCTGTGTTTCCGGCAAACATTCTGTCTTTTTATTCAATAGTTTCCTTATCTGTCAATTTATTTGTGCTCATTTATAGGTTATTATATTTTTTTTTTCCCTTTGACTCAACTCCAGTTTATATGACATCATTTACTAATTCTCTTATTGCATGAGCTGAAAATGTAGACACGCAAACAGTCAAACTATCTCTGGAACTTAGGAAAAACGTATGACGTTCTACTTGTAGATCCTAGGGCAAAACCCTGATAGTTATCTGTCTAATTACTGATGGCCTCCTCAATCTCAGGCCTCATGAACATGTCTGAAATACTTGATGTAAAATATTTTGGTCCACAATGTATCTCCATGTCATTTCGAAATGAGGCAGATTGGGCATTGCTCGTAACTCAATCGATCATCTGGTTTCTCCGACGCGATTCGAGTACCGAGTATAATGGAAGTCAATGGGAAACTTGTGTGGCGCCCTGGACAAGCCAGGGGCCACAGAGAACAACACCAACACACCCCACACTCCCGGTCAGGAACACCAAAGTCAGACAAAAACCCTTGTTGCCTTCCTCCAGGGGCTGATGTCCACACCAGGGGGTGGGCCAGGCGGTTGGCCCCGCCCACCAAGGAGTTCACAGTCCTGGAGGCGGGAAAAGCAGGCAGATCAGTTTGAGAGTGAAAGTGAGAGGAAGGAAAGTGGTAGTAGAGCAGACTGAAGTTGGTCCGGGTGTGTGGCCCGGACCGATCAGCAAGGTTGGCAGACGGTGGTGACCGTCTGCAGGAGTGGCCTATTGGAGCTAACCGTAAGGACCGTGGACGGGCGGTGGCCCGGCGGTACCAGACCGGTACGCAAAGAGAAGCCAGCACCATCCGGCAGGGGCTTACGGACCCCGGCAAGGCTAGGAGCCACCGTGAATTTGCCAAATCCGTTAGCGAAGGGAACCTCCTGGGTTTCCCAGCAGCCAAGTCCCGACAGAAGGCAACCGTCCAACCGAGAGAGGGAAACACAGTCACCGCCAAGGCTAAAGTTGCCAGAGCCAGCGGGCAAAAGGGGCTCCTTCAGCACCCATCCAAGCTGGGGGAGCGGGTTACCGATGGGAACCCATTGGAACCGTTACACTACATAGGTGCAGGGAAAGGCAGTCACCATCAACCTGCCGGGAGAAACAACACCGCAGCCGTCTGTGGGACCCGTCCATCCAGCCGTGTGTTTTACCGAGAACTGTGTCCTCATCATTGGCTGAGTGAGTACCACCGTGCCGTGCGGCACAGCGCTGCCCCCGCGACCCTGCACCTCACCAGGCCCCGTAACCCGCCTGTCATCCATCCCTACCCCATCACCGGGCCCCGGGACAACCAACCCCCTACCCATGGAGGGGAGAACTAACATCCAGGCTGCTCCTTGTCATCGCTCCCAGGATCCCAGGCCAGAGCAGCGGTGGTGTCACCAAACTCACCACAACCGTGGGTGGCGTCACTGACAATAACAAAATCGCCACCATCCAATCCCCACCCTTTTCACTCACGGGCGAGGAGCGCCGCTCGAGTCCCCGGGATCCGGCCCACCGCTCGAGCCACCACCGAGCAGCAGCAGCCGCGGCCGGACCCGAGCAGTGGGAGAGCGCAGCGTCCCCTCCTCCGCCCGTGACAACTTGGCGTCACGAACAGGATCTTACCGCTCTGCCGTCTGGTAGAGGTGCGCCTTGTAACCGCCGGAGGTGTCCGGCCGGAAAATTTGAGAAGCCGCCATCTTGGGCGCGAAAAGTTCCCGCTCGAGCGTCTCCTCGAGTAGTGGAGGCGCGAAGGCTAAAACCCCGCCCCTGTAGAGGAGGAGCCGGAAAGAGACTAAGGGGGACGGAAACAAGATGTCTGTGCCCGACGGAGCCGCTGGAGGAGCGGCGGACGCAGTCGTGGGAGCACCCGTAGATGGGAATGGGCCTGACCAGGTCCCGGCCGCGCAGGCGGGGGGCGCCGCGGCCCCAGGTCTTGCTCAGGTGATGCCGTTCTCTTTGCCCTATGTGCCCGGAGCTGCCTGGCTACCGCAGTACGATGGGAAACCTGATGCCTTGCAGGTTTTCCGGAAAAAACTTAGTCCGCTACTAGAACTGTACTCCCTGACTGATAAGCAACGTACAGCGCTAGTGCTGGGGCAGCTAACCGGCGCGGCTGAGCAAGAGGCGGAGACCTGGGCCGAGGGGGACCAGTCCTCTGTAGCCACCATCTTTGAAAAGCTGCAGACTGCCTTTGAGACCCGTACCGAGGCGGAGTTGCGGATGCAGTTCTATCAATGCCGGCAATGGCCCGCAGATAGCATTCGGGACTATGCCTTGCGCCTGCAAACCGCACTCCGCACACTGAAGCGGGTGGACACCATCAACAGTGCGGACAGTAACAAAATGTTAAGTGAGCAGTTTGTGCAGGGGATGAGGTCCTCAGAGGACCGCAAACAACTTCGGCTCTGGGCCCTAGAACACCCTGATGTGGACTTTGCCGTATTAAAGGAACGGGCCATCAAAGCTCTGCAACCCCCCGCATCTGAAGCCCCTGAGCCAGCACCGTGGCCGGTTGAGACTGCTCCTGTTGTGGTGGCCCCTACCCCATCAGCACCTTCAGTGCCTGCAGCCCCAAGCGGAACGATGGAAGAACTCGCTGCTCAAGTTCGCCGCATGGATGGGGACCTCGCTAAGATCCGCGCCGCACTCCAGCCTCCGACCAGATCCCAGGCCCCGGTGAAGATGCAGCTCGCCGACAGCCCTGAGGACGTCCCCTGGATGCAGCGGAGAAGGGCCAATGGCTCACGGTATGGACCCCCAATCTGTTACAGGTGCAGCAAACCCGGCCACTACTCCCGACGGTGTCCGTTAAACGAGCAACCCCTGGGGCCACGGGCCAATCCTCAGGAGTAGAACCCCATGGCCCCCCAGACTGGCGGGACCGGTACATCGGGGCCCGGCCCATCATCCCCGTGGCTGTGGACGGCATACCGGTGATTGCTCTCCTGGACACTGGATCACAGGTAACCACTATACCATACACACTGTATCAACGGTATTGGGGAAAAGACGAACTGGCTCCCCCAGATGCCAGTATGACACTGATTGCTGCTGATGGAGTCCCATTGACCCAAGTGGGGTACAAGCAAGTGGCCATGACTGTGGGACGAGCTGAACTGCAACACCAGGGTATGATTGTGATAATGAATGAACCCAGTGATCATAACCCGAAGGTAGTGCTAGGGACTAACGTGATGGAGCACTGTATGAGTGATGTGCTGACCCTACTGCAGCAGCTGGCCGCTACGGCGGCGGGGAGCTGACAGAGAGCTGTGCAGCGTGAGATCCGAGCCCCGATGTACCGTCAGCATGTGAACTCGACAGGAGGAGAGATTGGTGGGGTGAGAGTGATGGATGTTGCCCCTTTGATTGTGCCTCCCAGGAGCGAGATGATGATTTGGTGTAGGGCAGCGGTAGGGCCCCAGGGGCGTGACTACCCCGCCATGATAGAGCCCATGCCCTCTGAACACTGGCCCACAGTAATGGCCGCCCGATGGGTGGTAGACGTAAAGAAGGGGAGAGTGCCCGTGAGGGTGCTGAACTGCGGGGAGGAAGAAGTCAGGCTTCCCCGGTACGCTACCCTTGCCAAGTTGTTCACTCTGGATCCCCACACCATCCGCGAGGCCGTTCCCCCAACCTCACCACCTACTGCCAGCACTCACCCATCACCAGGGGAGTTAGACAAGTGGTGCTGACAGCTACATGTAGGCACTGACGATACCCCTACACATCACAAAGAAGGGTGGTACGGGAGTATGAGCGAGTTTTTAGCAAACATCCCCTAGACTTTGGGCAGAATAAAGGGGTCCAACACCATATCCCCACCGGTGAGCACCCCCCTATCAAAGAGAGGTACAGGCCTATTCCCCCTGCACACTACCAATGTGCCAAGGACATGTTGAGGAACATAAAGGAGGCAGGGGTTATTAGGGACAGCTGTAGTCCCTGGGCCGCCCCGTTGGTACTGGTTAAGAAGAAGGATGGCACCATGCGGATGTGTGTGGATTACCGGAAAATTAACCAGATAACGCATAAGGATGCTTACCCTCTGCCCCGTATTGAGGAATTGTGTCGCCCTGGGCAAGTCAGGGGACACAGGTCACACACCACCACACCTTACATCCCAGGTAGGAACACCACAGCTAACCAGAAATCCTTGTTGCCTTCCTCCAGAGGCTGATGATTCACACCAGGGGGTGGGCCAGGCGGTTGGCTCCGCCCACCGAGGAGGTCACAGCTCTGGAGGCGGGAGAAACCAGGCAGTTCAGTTTAGGAGGAGGAAGTGGAAGGAGTGGAGGAGTAGTCTACACAGGGCTAAAGTAAACAACTAAGTGAAAGTGAAGGAAGGAAAGTGGAAAAGGAGGAAAGCAAGTGAGGTGACAAGAAAGAAGGAAAGCCTGAAGGGTCCAGCTTTGTGTAGGGCCAGGTCAGCAAGGTCAGCAACGGCGGTAACTGTCTGGAGGGGGACCGTTTGGAAGTTCCTGGAAGGACCCCGTTGGCTGTGTGCCCGGTGGTCTGGAGCAGTGTTCCGAAGGACAGTCAGCACCAGGGCAGGGGCCTCTCGGACCCCGGCAAGGCTAGGAGTCGCCAAATTTGCCGAATCCGTCAGTGAAGGGGACGTAGATCCCCCAACCACAAAGACCCGATTGAAGGCAACAGCCCAGCCAGTATAGAAGAGACACCGCCACCGCCAAGGCACCCGTTTCTTAGGGCCAGCGCCTGCGGGCAAAGAGTAGAGCTCCCCCGGTCCAGCTTGAAGCCGGGGAGCGGGTTACCGGTGGGGACCCATCGCAACCAACCAGTTCATCAAGGTGCAAGGAAAAGGGACATCACCGTCACCTACCGGGAGAGCAAGTGCAGCCGTCCGTGGGACCGTCTATCCAGCCGTTGGTTTACCGTAAAAACTGTGTCACGTCTCAGGCTGAGTGAGTACCACAGTGCCGCAAGGCACACCGCTGCCCCCGCGTCCCTGCGCCCACCAGGCCCTGCACCTCCCTCACCATCACCGGGCCCCGGGATCACCAACCCCTACCCACGGAGGGGCAACACAACACCTGGCTGCTCCGCATCACCATCCCCGGGAGCCCCGTATAGAGCAGCGGTGGTGAAATCACCACAACCGTGGGTGGCGTCACGGACAATAATCATCCCCACACCCAACAATCCCCTTTCACTCACGGGCGAGGGGTGCTGCTCGAGAAACCCCCGGGATCCGGCCCACCGCTCGAGCCACCACTGAGCAGCAGCCGCCGGACCCGAGCAGAAGGGGTGAGCGAAGTGTGCTGACACCCTCCTCCCCGCCCGCGACAACTTGGCGTCACGAACAGGATCTTACCACTCTGCCGTTTGGTAGAGGTGCGCCTTGTTACCGCCGGAAGCATCCGGCAGAAAAATTTCAGAAGCCGCCATCTTTGGCGCGAAAAGTTCCCGCTCGAGCGTCTTCTCGAGCAGTAGAGGCGCGAAGGCCAAAACCCCGCCCCGAGAGAGGAGGGGCCGGAAAGAGCTAAGGGGGACGCGATGGCGGCTGGACGCATGTAGCTGCAGCTATAAAAGCAGGGACGCCAGGACTCTGCAAATATACCGTTCCTGGAAGTAGAGAAGAAGCCATCATGTGGATGCCGTCCCGCGACACCGTAGCCCCCGCGCCTGGAACCGCGGCGTGGGTGGAAATCCGAACCGCGCAGCTCTACCAAAGGCTGCAGGTCAGGATGCAGCTCCTCATGGAGGAGTGGGAGGCCGACATGGCGGACGTTGTAGCCACCGTGCGGAGACGCAAGGAGGAAGCGGAGAAAGGGAGGGTGAGTGACCCACGTCCCGATGCCCTTGAAGGGCCGGTCATCGCGGCTGTGGGGCCCGGTCCAAGCCCTCTCCCCCCGTTGCCTCCCTCGCTACCCGTCCCGGAGGCCGTGACCCCGCCACTAGGCCTGCTACCACCGCAACCGGTAGCAGTACCCAGCGTCCCCGCCCAGGCGGGCCGACCTGTAGCCGGAGCCCGCGGCACCCCGGAGGTGTTACCGTGGAAGACTCCGAAAGTGGAACCGGAGGCATCCCCCGAGAAGTTCCCCGAGCCGGAGCCGATGACCCGCTCCGAGCCGAAGGCCCAGCAGCGGAAAGCCCCTATGCCCATCCCCCACACCTCGGCTGAGGTAGCGCCGGGTTGTTGTTGCAAGGCAGCGCCCAAGGCCAAGACACCGCGGGACATGCCGCCCAGAGTCCTGACAGTGGGCAACGTCCAGGATGTCCCGCGGGGCCCGACCCGTGCGCCGGCGCTGGCGGCAGCGCCGTATTGGGATAGGGAGCCGGTACCGCTGGGCCTGGAGATCGCCGAGAGGGAGCGGAAGAAGGCCGAGCTGGTGGCCCGAGCTATCCGAGAGAAAGAAAGTCTCCGCCAGGCCACGTTCCGTGTCCGGGGCCCGTTGTACGAGGGGCAGGTGAGGCGGTTTGATGTCCGCCGGGGCTACGGGTTCATCTACGAGCCGGGCCTGGAGGCCGAAGTGTTTGTAGCCCGGCGGGATGTGAATGCCCACCTGCCTGAGGAGCATCCCGGCCGCAACCTAATGCCGGGGGACCTTGTTCGGTACACCCGACACTGCGGAGAGAGGGGGTGGTTTGCCCTGGATGTGAAGCTACGGGGCAGCCAAGAGAGCAGAGTGAGCCCTGCACCCCCTCCCTTGGATGAAGCCGAAGGCCTGCAGTAGGGCAGCAGAGCACCGTTGTCCAGTCCCCGTTGGGACCACCATTTTGTTAGTTTGAAAAGTTTAAAAAGTTTGAAAATGATAAGAAAAATGATGATGACCGAGTGCCTTACCTGATTTGCTTTGTGATTGCAACCGGCTGCAGCCGGCACCGTTGTCCCCGTGGGGACCGTTTAAAGTTTTGCATGGAGGACTATCCATGGACAAGCCCGTGAACTTGCAGGGCAACCACAAACGTTAAGTGGCTTGTAAATATGTTGTTTACCGTTACCGTTTCCGCATACCGCCTCCGGAGAGGCAGGTTGGAGGGAGGGCCCTCAGCAGAGCAGGCTGGGGCCCAGCCACCAAAGGAACCGGTGGCTACCCTCTGGAGGGAAGGACAGATCCCGCTCGGGTACCGTGTGCTGGACTGTGGGTCAAGGGGTGCTGCCTGGGTTTTAGGGGCAGCATCAGGGCCAGGTTGCTTGGGTGGGAGAGAGCGGAAACCGTAACCGTGAACCGTTATGCAACGTTAAAAGAAATGTGCCTCCCGTCTTGGGAAGAGTTATTATTAAAAATGTAAATATGTTATATCATTATGTTATCTTTTTCAGAAAAATAAAACCGGTGTTGGACGGCAGCCCGCGGACGGTCTGCATTTTGCTAAGGGGGAATGTGTCGCCCTGGGCAAGTCAGGGGACACAGGTCACACACCACCACACCTTACATCCCAGGTAGGAACACCACAGCTAACCAAAAATCCTTGTTGCCTTCCTCCAGAGGCTGATGATTCACACCAGGGGGTGGGCCAGGCGGTTGGCTCCGCCCACCGAGGAGGTCACAGCTCTGGAGGCGGGAGAAACCAGGCAGTTCAGTTTAGGAGGAGGAAGTGGAAGGAGTGGAGGAGTAGTCTAGACAGGGCTAAAGTAAACAACTAAGTGAAAGTGAAGGAAGGAAAGTGGAAAAGGAGGAAAGCAAGTGAGGTGACAAGAAAGAAGGAAAGCCTGAAGGGTCCAGCTTTGTGTAGGGCCAGGTCAGCAAGGTCAGCAATGGCGGTGACTGTCTGGAGGGGGACCGTTTGGAAGTTCCTGGAAGGACCCCGTTGGCTGTGTGCCCGGTGGTCTGGAGCAGTGTTCCGAAGGACAGTCAGCACCAGGGCAGGGGCCTCTCGGACCCCGGCAAGGCTAGGAGTCGCCAAATTTGCCGAATCCGTCAGTGAAGGGGACGTAGATCCCCCAACCACAAAGACCCGATTGAAGGCAACAGCCCAGCCAATATAGAAGAGACACCGCCACCGCCAAGGCACCCGTTTCTTAGGGCCAGCGCCTGCGGGCAAAGAGTAGAGCTCCCCCGGTCCAGCTTGAAGCCGGGGAGCGGGTTACCGGTGGGGACCCATCGCAACCAACCAGTTCATCAAGGTGCAAGGAAAAGGGACATCACCGTCACCTACCGGGAGAGCAAGTGCAGCCGTCCGTGGGACCGTCTATCCAGCCGTTGGTTTACCGTAAAAACTGTGTCACGTCTCAGGCTGAGTGAGTACCACAGTGCCGCAAGGCACAGCGCTGCCCCCGCGTCCCTGCGCCCACCAGGCCCTGCACCTCCCTCACCATCACCGGGCCCCGGGATCACCAACCCCTACCCACGGAGGGGCAACACAACACCTGGCTGCTCCGCATCACCATCCCCGGGAGCCCCGTATAGAGCAGCGGTTGTGAAATCACCACAACCGTGGGTGGCGTCACGGACAATAATCATCCCCACACCCAACAATCCCTTTTCACTCACGGGCGAGGAGTGCCGCTCGAGAAACCCCCGGGATCCGGCCCACCGCTCGAGCCACCACTGAGCAGCAGCCGCCGGACCCGAGCAGAAGGGGTGAGCGAAGTGTGCTGACACCCTCCTCCCCGCCCGCGACAGAATCTCTGACTGCGCTGAGAACCGCTAACTATTTTTCAACCCTTGACCTCACCAGCGGGTACTGGCAGGCTGTGGCGCCAGAAGACCGAGAGAAGACTGCCTTTGCCACCCCTATGGGACTCTGCGAATTTAATAGTATGCCGTTCGGGCTGTGCAATGCCCCTGGAACCTTCCAACGGCTGATGGAATGCTGTCTGGGGCATCTAAATTTTGAGACCGTCCTGCTGTACCTGGATGATGTGATTGTATACTCACAGACATATGAAGCCCACCTGGAGCACCTGGCCGAGGTGTTCGCGTCCCTTGCAAAATATGGGATGAAGTTGAAGCGCTCAAAGTGTCATCTGCTGAAACCCAGAGTGCAGTACCTAGGGCATGTGGTCAGTGCAGAGGGTGTCGCCCCTGATCCTGAGAAAATCTCCGCCATCATGGACTGGCCGAGGCCGACCACGGTGAGAGAGGTGAGGCAGTTCCTAGGCCTAGTGGGGTATTACCGTCGCTTCATCAAGGGGTACACGAAGATGGCTGTGTCGCGGGCGGGGAGGAGGGTGTCAGCACTGCGCTCACCCCTCTGCTCGGGTCCGGCTGCTGCTGCTCAGTGGTGGCTCGAGCGGTGGGCCGGATCCTGGGGGTTCTCGAGCGGCGCTCCTCGCCCATGAGTGAAAGGGGATTGGGTTTTGGGATATAGTCTATTGTCCGTGACGCCACCCACGGTTGTGGTGATTTGTTAGCACCACCGCTGCTCGGTGTGGGGATCCCGGGAGTGATGGTGTGAAGCAGCAAGTTGTTGTGTTGCCCCTCCGTGGGTAGGGGTTGGTGATCCCGGGGCCCAGTGATGAGTTGGGAGATGCAGGGCTTGGTGGGCGCAGGGACGCGGGGGGCGGCAGCGCTGTGCCTTGCGGCACTGTGGTACTCACTCAGCCTGAGACGTTGACACAGTTCTCGGTAAAACACACGGCTGGAAAGACGGTTCCCACGGACGGCTGCACTTGCTTTCCCCAGTAGGTGACGGTGATGTCCCTTTTCCTGCACCTAATGTTGTTGATGGTCTCGATGGGTTCCCACCGGTAACCCGCTCCCCGGCTTCAAGCTGGACCGGAGGAGCTCTACTCTTTGCCCGCAGGCGCTGGCCCTTAGAAACTGGTGCCCTGGCGGTGGCGGTGTCTCTACTGTAATGGTTGGGCTGTTTCCTTCAATCGGGACTTGGTTGTTGGGAGATCGACGTCCACTTCACTGACGGATTTGGCAAATTATGGCGACTCCTAGCCTTGCCGGGGTCCGAGAGGCCCCTGCCCTGGTGCTGACTGTCCTTTGTACACTGCTCCAGACCGCCGGGCCACCACCCGTCCGCGGTCCTTCCAGGAACTTCCAAACGGTCACCCCTCCGGACAATCACCGCCGTTGCTGACCTTGCTGACTCTGTCCTGCACACAGCTGAACCAACTTCAGGCTTTTCTACTCTCACTTTTACTCCTTTTCACCAGTTTTCTCCTTTGCTCCTCTACCACTTCACCTCCTTCCACTTCCTCCTCCTTTCCCTAACTTTTCTTGACTGTTCTACTTGTTTACTCCTCACTCAAGCCCTGCCTGGGCTCAACTGCCCGGTTTCTCCCGCCTCCAGGGCTGTGAACTCCTCGGTGGGCGGAGCCAACCGCCTGGCCCACCCCCTGGTGTGAACATCAGCCCCTGGAGGAAGGCAACAAGGATTTTGGGTTAGCTTTGATGTTCCTAACTGGGGTGTAGGGTGTGGTGGTGTGATGACCTGTGACCCCTGGCTTGCCCAGGGCGTCACATTCCCCCTTAGCAAAATGCAGACCTTCCGCGGGCTGCCCGTCCAACACCGATTTTATTTTTTCTGAAAAATATATAACATTATAAACGGTAACATATATACATTTTTATTAATTCTTCCCATAACGGGAGGCACTTTGACTTAAACGTTGCAAAAACAGTTCACGGTTACGGTTTCCGCTCTCTCCCACCCAAGCAACCTGGCCCTGATGCTGCCCCTAAAGCCCAGGCAGCACCCCTTGACCCACAGTCCAGCACAAGTTACCCAAGCGGGATCTGTCCTTCCCCTCCAGAGAAAATAGCTGTGGACAAACAAGCGCATAGGGTCTTACCCCAATATGTGAGGGGTGGGGGTGGGGGAGTAAACCTACTCACCAAAAGTGGTTGTGAGAAGCCACAACTACTATATTCGCATATATCACACAATCCAAGGCTGCAGCCACCAATACGGTAGATAACAGAGAGCACAAGAGAGAGGTGTTCAATGCCGCGCCAATGGATCACTCCAGATGATGTTCAGATCAGTGTCACTTTATTGTTATGCAGGTCAACGCGTTTCTGGGGCTTCTGCCCCCTTCATCAGGACCACCAGAAAAAGACACAACATCCAATCTCATGGATGTTGTGTCTTTTTCTGGTGGTCCTGATGAAGGGGGCAGAAGCCCCAGAAACGCGTTGACCTGAATAACAATAAAGTGACACTGATCTGAACATCATCTGGAGTGATCCATTGGCGCGGCATTGAACACCTCTCTCTTGTGCTCTCTGTTAACTTCCCCTCCAGAGGGTAGCCACCGGTTCCTTTGGTGGCTGGGCCCCAGCCTGCTCTGCTGAGGGCCCTCCCTCCAACCTGCCTCTCCGGAGACGGCAATGCGGAAACGGTAACGGTAAACAACTTATTTACAAGCCACTAACGTTTGTGGTTGCCCTGCAAGTTCTCGGGCTTGTCCATGAGCAGTTCCTCATGCAAACTTTTTAAACGGTCCCCATGGGGACAACGGTGCCGGCAACGGCCGGTTTCCTTTCAATCACGGTTGTAGACAATCTGGTTAAACTTCGGTAATCATTTTCAGTTATCATCATTTTCAAAACTTTCAAACAAAAACACAACTTCAGACAAACATGGTCCCAACGGGGACTGCTGCAGCGGGCATCCGCTGCCCTTGAGGCGGCTACCACCGCAGGGGGTCGGCCCACTCCGGGGCCGAGCGGTACACGGGATTTTCCTCCCACTGGCAGTTCAACCCCGAACCACTGACAGCCGTTAGGAATGGCGGCGGAGGCGGCAGACTGGGGACCTCTTCCTCCATCAAAGACATTCTCTCCGGACCTCCAGCCGCGGTGCTGATGTCCGTTTCCCACTCAATCAGGGCCGGCTCTGGAGTTTGGGTGGACTGATCGCGACGCGACACGGCCGTATCGGCCCCTTGCTCACGGGCCCCCACTACGGCAACCATCCTTCGCATCTCTGCCTTCCAATCCATCAACTGCTGCAAGCTCTGCGCCCTCACCTTCAAGCAGAACCGACCCAACTCCCGCTCTAGCCACTCAGTGGTCCCGGCGGGGAGCTCACCCGGGCCGCAGTCTTCAAAGGCTACTCCTCGTTTCCTCCAGAGCTGGGGTGCTCCGGTTGCGGGGATTCCTGCACTCCAATTTGAGGACACTGCCATTTCTCCATTCGTGTCCCCGTCTTTTTTTTTTAGCTGCGTTGCTACATGCAGCCAGCCGCCATCGCGTCCCCCTTAGCTCTTTCCGGCCCCTCCTCTCTTGGGGCGGAGTTTTGGCCTTCGCGCCTCCACTACTCGAGAAGACGCTCGAGCGGGAACTTTTCGCGCCAAAGATGGCGACTTCCGAAATTTTTCAGCCGGATACCTCCGGCGGTAACAAGGCGCACCTCTACCAGATGGCAGAGCGGTAAGATCCTGTTCGTGACGCCAAGTTGTCGCGGGCGGGGAGGAGGGTGTCAGCACTGCGCTCACCCCTCTGCTCGGGTCCGGCTGCTGCTGCTCAGTGGTGGCTCGAGCGGTGGGCCGGATCCCGGGGGTTCTCGAGCGGCGCTCCTCGCTCGTGAGTGAAAGGGGATCTTGGGTGTTGGGATAAAGTCTATTGTCCGTGACGCCACCCACGGTTGTGGTGATTTGTTAGCACCACCGCTGCTCGGTGTGGGGATCCCGGGAGTGATGGTGTGAAGCAGCAAGTTGTTGTGTTGCCCCTCCGTGGGTAGGGGTGGTGATCCCGGGGCCCAGTGATGAGGTGGGAGATGCAGGGCTTGGTGGGCGCAGGGACGCGGGGGGCGGCAGCGCTGTGCCTTGCGGCACTGTGGTACTCACTCAGCCTGAGACGTTGACACAGTTATCGGTAAAACACACGGCTGGAAAGACGGTTCCCACGGACGGCTGCACTTGCTTTCCCCAGTAGGTGACGGTGATGTCCCTTTTCCTGCACCTAATGTTGTTGATGGTCTCGATGGGTTCCCACCGGTAACCCGCTCCCCGGCTTCAAGCTGGACCGGAGGAGCTCTACTCTTTGCCCGCAGGCGCTGGCCCTTAGAAGCTGGTGCCCTGGCGGTGGCGGTGTCTCTACTGTAATGGTTGGGCTGTTGCCTTCAATCGGGACTTGGTTGTTGGGAGATCGACGTCCCCTTCACTGACGGATTTGGCAAATTATGGCTACTCCTAGCCTTGCCGGGATCCGAGAGGCCCCTGCCCTGGTGCTGACTGTCCTTTGTACACTGCTCCAAACCGCCGGGCCACCACCCGTCCGCGGTCCTTCCAGGAACTTCCAAACGGTCACCCCTCCGGACAATCACCGCCGTTGCTGACCTTGCTGACTCTGTCCTGCACACAGCTGGACCAACTTCAGGCTTTTCTACTCTCACTTTTACTCCTTTTCTCCAGTTTTCTCCTTTGCTCCTCTACCACTTCACCTCCTTCCACTTCCTCCTCCTTTCCCTAACTTTTCTTGACTGTTCTACTTGTTTACTCCTCACTCAAGCCCTGCCTGGGCTCAACTGCCCGGTTTCTCCCGCCTCCAGGGCTGTGAACTCCTCGGTGGGCGGAGCCAACCGCCTGGCCCACCCCTTGGTGTGAACATCAGCCCCTGGAGGAAGGCAACAAGGATTTTGGGTTAGCTTTGATGTTCCTAACTGGGGTGTAGGGTGTGGTGGTGTGATGACCTGTGACCCCTGGCTTGCCCAGGGCGTCACAGCTGCCCCCATGCAAGACCTCCTCGTGGGACAGACCAAAGGTGGTAGACCCCTAGGAGCCCCATTGGTGTGGGAAGAAAGGCATGAGGAATCTTTCCGTTACCTGAGAGCGGCTCTGACCGGAGAAGAAATCCTAGCATACCCTGATTACAACCACCCCTTCATCCTCTACACCGATGCCAGTAATGTAGGCTTGGGGGCAGTCCTATCTTAGGTCCAAAACGGAAAAGAAAAAGTGATTGCTTATGCTAGCCGAAGGCTTCGACCGACTGAGAGGAACCCTGAGAACTACAGCTCTTTCAAGCTTGAACTCCTGGCACTGGTGTGGGCTATCACCGAGCGGTTCCGCCATTACCAGGCAGAAGCTAAGTTTACCGCTTTCACGGAAAATAACCCGCTGACCCACCTGGACACAGCCAAGCTGGGCGCGTTGGAACAGCGGTGGGTGGCTAGGCTAGCCAACTACGATTTCACCATCAAGTACAGGGCCGGCCGTGCCAACGTTAATGCCGATGCACTCTCTCGGATGCCCCACCTGTTGGAGAAGGGCCCGAGGATGACAACCTCGAAGAGATTGAGTTGCCCGCATTTCATCAGCCACCGACTGAGAAGGTGCATGTCCATCAACAACGGGTAAACCTGGACCCGCTGCCCAGCCAGGAGTGGCAAGAAGCCCAGGACCAGGCACCCGCTGTCCGCCTAGTCAAGATCTTGGTGGAACAGGGCGCTGCTGGGATAGACCCTGCCGCCCCAGCTGAAGCCCAACGCCTGTGGCGGGAACGGACCCGGCTGTATCTGCACCAGGGGAAGTTGTACCGTGAGCTGATTAACCCGAAGACCCATGAGAAGATCCGCCAGTTGGTGATTCCCCAAGCTAACGTGCCCACCGTCCTGCAAGCATACCATGATGGTGCTGGACACTTCGGATGGAAGAAACTAGAGATGCTATTGAGATAGCGGTTCTATTGGAGTGGAATGCGGGAATCTGTAGAGGCCTGGTGCCGAGAATGTGACCCTTGCATGCTGAGAAGGAAGGATGAGGCCAGCCAGAAGGCGCCCCTACACCCGATCGTTACACATCAACCACTGGAGCTGGTTGCCCAGGACCATGTAAAGCTCACCCCCAGCCGAAGTGGGTACACCTACGCTCTAACCATTGTAGACCACTATTCAAGGTTCATGGTGGTTGTCCCAGTCAAAGACCTAACTGGCCGTACCGCCGCTAGAGCGTTCCAGGCTTATTTCTGCCGACCACATGGATACCCTGAGAAGGTGCTTACTGACCAAGGCCCGGCCTTTGAAGCGGAGGTATTCCACGAATTTTGTCAGTTGTACGGCTGCAAGAAAATCCGGACCACGCCTTACCATGCCAAACCAACGGCATGTGTGAAAAGATGAACCATCTGGTCCTGGGCCTCCTCAAGACGTTGCCGCTAGAAGAGCAGAACCTGTGGCCGGAGAAGCTACCTGACTTGGTCGATATGTACAACAATATCCCTTCCAGCTCAACGAAATGCACCCCAGCATACCTGATGAGGGCACGCCCCGGCCGGCTACCGGTGGATCTGGACATGGGATTGGAAGCCCCAGAAGCACTCCCTTCGACAGCTGAATGGGACACTCAGCGGAGGGTGCAGTATCGACAAATTCAGGAGTATGTTGAGAAGAACTTGAGTCGGAGTCGGGAACAACAGGAGCAGCGCTTCAACCAGAAGGCGTCTGCTGGCCCTTTCCAGCCTGGAGATGTAGTGCTGAAGCGAAATAGGAGGACCCACAAGCTGGATGATCAATGGGA
Source organism: Anomaloglossus baeobatrachus (assembly GCF_048569485.1). Lineage (NCBI taxonomy): Eukaryota > Metazoa > Chordata > Amphibia > Anura > Aromobatidae > Anomaloglossus > Anomaloglossus baeobatrachus. The sequence goes on along the minus strand of NC_134355.1, from coordinate 32,614,302 downwards.
GCAGACCCCATATGTCATACAGCCCACAGGATGGGAAGATGGGAAGGCCTACCAGATCAGTCGTGACAAAGGGGGCACTGTGGCCATGGTTTCCCGGGACCATCTAAAGAGGTGCCCACCAGCATTGAGGGCAGCGGCTGAAGCTCCGGTTCCTAGACCGGCGGAGAAGGCCAAAGAGGTAATCCACACCGTGATGGGTGACTTTCCAGCAGACTGGCCTACACAGAATGGCGCGGTGATTCTTCCAGTGATACTGTTCCCACAACCCGTGGATGAGGAAGTAATGGAAGTGGTCAACCATGAACCAGTGCCCAGGGATGAACCTGTACCCAGCTCCCCTATGCCTCCGCCTGCCCCACACAATAGCAGGGAAGAGGAACTGATTGTTCCCTCTGTCCCACTGCCTGTCCCCACTGATACCGGACCCCGGAGGTCCACTCGTCCTAACCTAGGTAGACCCCCACTTAGGTACAGGGAAACTACTCTTTAAAGGGAGGGAATTGTGTCTGTATGTGTTAAAAGTACCTTTTAAAAGTTTTAATAGGAATGATAAGAATGATTAACCGAAGATTTACCTGATTAACTAACCGTGCTTGAAACCGGTCGTTGCCGCACCGTTGTCCCCGTGGTAACTGCTTACAAGTTTTGCATAAGGGACTCCTTATGGACAAGCCTGAGAACTAGCAAGGCAACCACAAACTTGTGGCTTGTAAATAATTATGTTTGTGGCTTTCACCGTTGCCGCCTCCGGAGAGGCAGATTGGAGGAAGGGCCCTCAGTGGAGCAGGCTGGGGCCCAGCTACCACCGGAACCGGTGGCGATCCTCTGGGGGTTTCAGGGATTCCCCATGGACGTGGGTCCCCTGAAAAGGACAGAACCCGCTCGGGTAACTTGTGCTGGACTGGGGTCAAGGGGTGTTGCCCATTTGCTTAGGGGCAGCATCAGGGCCAGGTTGCTTGGGTGGGAGAGAGCGGAAGCCAACACCGTTAGTAACGTTTAAGTAAGAGTGCCTCCCGATGTGGGAAGATGTTATTTTAATTGGAATCTCTGTTTAACGTTTATTTTTCAGTTTGTGAAAATAAAACCGGTGATGGACGGGCAGCCCGCGGACGGTCTGCATTTTACTAAGGGGGAATGTGGCGCCCTGGACAAGCCAGGGGCCACAGAGAACAACACCAACACACCCCACACTCCCGGTCAGGCACACCAAAGTCAGACAAAAACCCTTGTTGCCTTCCTCCAGGGGCTGATGTCCACACCAGGGGGTGGGCCAGGCGGTTGGCCCCGCCCACCGAGGAGTTCACAGTCCTGGAGGCGGGAAAAGCAACAGATCAGTTTGAGAGTGAAAGTGAGAGGAAGGAAAGTGGTAGTAGAGCAGACTGAAGTTGGTCCGGGTGTGTGGCCCGGACAGATCAGCAAGGTTGGCAGACGGTGGTGACCGTCTGCAGGAGTGGCCTATTGGAGCTAACCGTAAGGACCGTGGACGGGCGGTGGCCCGGCGGTACTGGACCGGTACGCAAAGAGAAGCCAGCACCATCCGGCAGGGGCTTACGGACCCCGGCAAGGCTAGGAGTCGCCGTGAATTTGCCAAATCCGTTAGCGAAGGGAACCTCCTGGGTTTCCCAGCAGCCAAGTCCCGACAGAAGGCAACCGTCCAACTGAGAGATGGAGACACAGTCACCGCCAAGGCTAAAGTTCCCAGGGCCAGAGCCTACAGGCAAAAGGGGCTCCTTCAGCACCCATCCAAGCTGGGGGAGCGAGTTACCGGTGGGAACCCATTGGAACCGTTACACTACATAGGTGCAGGGAAAGGCAGTCACCATCAACCTGCCGGGAGAAACAACACCGCAGCCGTCTGTGGGACCCGTCCATCCAGCCGTGTGTTTTACCGAGAACTGTGTCCTCATCATTGGCTGAGTGAGTACCACCATGCCGTGCGGCACAGCGCTGCCCCCGCGACCCTGCACCTCACCAGGCCCCGTAACCCGCCTGTCATCCATCCCTACCCCATCACCGGGCCCCGGGACAACCAACCCCCTACCCACGGAGGGGAGAACTAACATCCAAGCTGCTCCCTGTCATCGCTCTCGGGATCCCCGTCCAGAGCAGCGGTGGTGTCACCACACTCACCACAACCGTGGGTGGCGTCAGGGACAATAACCAAATCCCCACCATCCAATCCCCACCCTTTTCACTCACAGGCGAGGAGTGCCGCTCGAGTCCCCGGGATCCGGCCCACCGCTCGAGCCACCACCGAGCAGCAGCAGCTACAGCAGCTGCGGCCGGACCCGAGCAGTGGGAGAGCGCAGCGTCCCCTCCTCCGCCCGCGACACTTGAACATTTTCAAACTCAGATGCTCAAGGCTCGATTGAGTGACAAGCTTTGTCTGAATCACTGAATTCAGGTTTTTCATTCAGTCCAATTATCATAGGTGTATATCATCCTCATCCATTGCCCCAGTGTATAACATTCGCCACCACTGCCCCCCCAGTTTGTAACATCCAGCCCCATTACCCCCAGAGTAGAACATCCAGCTTATTGCCCCCAGAGTATAACATCTGGGTCCATGCCCCCCTCTATATGACATCTGGCCCCATTGCTCCCTGCTGTACAACATTTGGCCCCATTGCCCCCACTGTATAACATCCAGCTCCATTGTCCTCCGCTATATAACATTTGGTCCCATTGCCCCCACTGTATAACATCCAACGCCATTACCCCCTGGTGCATAACATCCGGCCCCATTACCCCCCGGTGTATAACATCCGGCCCCATTAACCCCCGGTGTATAACATCTTGCCCCATTACCCCCCGGTGTGTAACATCTGGCCTCATTACCTCCGGTGTATTAAATCCAACCCCATTACCCCCTAGTGTATAACATCTGGTCCCATTACCCCCTGGTGTATAACATCCAGCCCCATTACCCCTCGGTGTATAACATCTGGTCCCATTACCCACTGGTGTATAACATCCAGTCCCATTACCCCTCGGTGTATAACATCTGGCCCCATTACCCCCCGGTGTGTAACATCTGGACCCATTACCTCCAGTGTATAAAATCCAGCCTCATTACCCCATCCGGACCCATTACCCCCCAGAGTATAACATCCGGCTCCATTACCCCCTGGTGTATAACATCCGGCCCCATTACCCCCGGAGTATAACATCCGGCTCCATTACCCTCTGGTGCATAACATCCGGCCCCATTGTCCTCCAGTGTATAAAATCCAGCCCCATTACCTCCTAGTGTATAAAGCTGGGGTCACACTAAACGACAGCGACAAGGACGTCGCTGTTACGCCACCATTTTCTGTGACGTAGCAGCGACCTTGTAAGTCGCTGTTATGATCGCTGCTTAGCTGTCAAACACAGCAGCCGAAGCAGCGATCATAACGACATGCGTCGCTGTGCTGCAACATGTGCAGAGAGCAGGGAGCTGCGCACACTGAGCGCTGGCTCCCTGCTCTCCTAGCTACAGTACACATTGGGTTAATTACACGATGTGTACTGCAGCTACATGTACAGAGAGCAGGAGCCGGCGCTGGCAGCGTGAGAGCGGCGGAGGCTGGTAACGAAGGTAAATATCGGGTAACCACCTTGGTTACCCGATGTTTACCTTGGTTACAGCTTACCGCAGCTGCCAGATGCCGGCTCCTGCTCCCTGCTCGCTTAATTTCGTCGCTCTCTCGCTGTCACACACAGCGATCTGTGCGTCACAGCGGGAGAGCGACGACCAAAAAATGAAGCTGGACATTCAGCAACGAGCGGCGACCTCACAGCAGGGGCCAGCTCGTTGCTGGATGTCACACACAGCGACAGCGACGGGACGTCGCTGCAACGTCACAGAAAATGGTGACGTAGCAGCGACGTCGTTGTCGCTGTGTGTGACACCCCCTTTACATATGGCCTCATTGTCTCCTAGTGTATAACATCCAGTCCCATTGTCCCCTGGTGCATAAAATCCAGCCCCCTTACCCCCCCAGTGTATAACATCCGTCCCCTTTGTCCCCTGATGTATAATATCCAACCCCATTACCCCCATGTCACTGGCAGGTACAGACACAAGAGGCCCCAGTGCAATAACTATATATGGACCATTACAGCCCAGCAGATTATCATAATGCACAATTCCACCTGCTTTGAAAGTACAACTGGGCCTCCTAAATTCTTGGACTGCACCAATGATATGTCTGCCCCTGCCAAGTGTATAACATCCAGCCCCATTACCCCCAGTGTATAACATCTGGCCCCATTGTCCTTGGTGCATAACATAAATGTGACGCCCTGGCAAAACCAGGTTGTCACAGAGACTGCACAAATCTTCCAAGTGCAGGGCTCCATCCTCCTTGGCCTACCAACCCACTCCCAGGTACATAAGACCAGCCAGTAAAGCCTAGTCACCCCCCATGACAATAGGGACACACCAGTGGGCGGGACCAGGCGGATGGGAGCGCCCACATAGGGGTCCTGAGGTGTCCTGGGAGGGAACAAGAGAGTTGAGTACTGACAGTTGAAGTGAAAAGAGTGTGGAGTGACAGCGGAGTCAGGGGTTGGGACCCCTGGACTACTGACTAGGTGGCAGACGGCAAACAGGACCACAGGCGACAGAGATCCGGTCGCGGAAGACCTTAAGTGGACTGGGGCAGGGTTGTAGCCCACCGGTGCCGACAGTGGGAATCTGGTCCGGAAGCCATGCACAGACAGGGTGCCTGGACCCTAGGGCGAGGAAGGTTTCAAGCCCCTTGCCAATTAGCCAGCCGGGGGCAAGATTCTATGTCTTGTCCCACCAGCAAGCCCAGAGAGTGAAACGGAAGCCCAACGCGGGGGATAGGGTGTCCGTCAGAACCCACAGAGATCCCAAGGGTCAGATTTCGCGGGCCACAGCTCCCAACAAATGTTACCGAGAGTGGACTTCCACCGTTTCAAGCGGAGTCATGCTGTTGAAGACACAAACACTGAGTACAGGAGGAAGGGACCCCTGTTTGCTGTACCAGGGTGCGAGACCTAAATACAACCGCCGGAGGTTACCGGTCACTGCATTTTGGTTTACTACTGGACTCTGTGTGAATCTCCTTGGAACTGTGAGTACACCATCCTTGCCCGGTCCAGCCCTGCATGACACTCTCCGCAACATATTTTCCCGTTCAGCTGGGTCCCGGGACAACACCTCCCCTACCCGTGGAGGGGATACCATCAGGCTGCCCCATTCCATCAGCCCCGGGCGTCACATATCCAGGCAGCGGCGGTGCTACCAACTCTCACCGCAACCCACGGGTGGCGTCACTGACAAACTTTTCCCCTGTAAATATACCCTGTCTACGGTTGTGAAGACGGACGGCTGCACCGGCCCGGGTCCGGCTGCCACTCGATCCACAGTAACGAACCCAGATCCGAGCACCCCCTTGCAGAGGTCTGGCGCCCGTCCGCAACATAAATATGCCGTCTCCATTCACTAACGTGTGACAAGAGAGCTGGTGGTGCAGAGCTCACTGATACTGTCGCGGGCGGAGGAGGGGACACTGCGCTCACCCACTGCTCAGGTCCGGCTGCTGCTGCTGCTCGGTGGTGGCTTGAGCGGTGGGCCGGATCCCGGGGACTCGAGCGGCGCTCCTCGCCCGTGAGTGAAAGGGGGTGGTTTGGTTGTAGGGATATTGTCCGTGACGCCACCCACGGTTGTGGTGAGGTTGTGACACCACCACTGGTCTGGACGGGGATCCCGGGAGCGGTGACAGGGAGCAGCTTGGATGTTGGTTTCTCCCCTCCGTGGGTAGGGGTGTTGGTTGTCCCGGGGCCCGGTGAGGGTTAGGGATGGCAGGCAAGCTACGGGGCCTGGTGAGGGGCAGGGTCGCGGGGGCAGCGCGGTGCCGCACGGCACGGTGGTACTCACTCAGCCAGTAATTTACACAGAGTCTCTGGTCAAACAAACGGCTGGATGGACGGGTCCCACAGACGGCTGCGGTGTTTTTCCCCTGACCCAGTTTAGTAGTGTAAGTCCTTTCCTTCACCTTCGTGTACGCTCTTCCTGTGCTCCGGTTTCCAGCTGGCTCCCCGGTTCGGTACCGGACGGGCCACTACCCTGTCCCGGCTACCTACGGTTCCACCAAGACTGTCTTCCCGACTCCTGCAGACGGCCACTACCGTCTGCCTCACTGACTACACGAGGGACCTAGGCTCCAACCTAGGCCCCAGTCTGCGTCTGCCTCTCTGCAGACCTCCTCTCTCTTCCTCTGCCTGGACTTATCTGTGCTGGTTTTCGCCTCAGGCCAGCTAGACTCCTCGGTGGGCGTGCCCATCTGCCTGACTCCGCCCACCCGGTGTGTCTGTCTGAACCCGAGGGAAGAAATCAGGTCTCACTGGGGATGACTGCTGTGAACTGCTGGGGGTGGGGGGGTGTGTTGTTACCTGTGGCCCCTGGCTTGTCCAGGGCGCCACATTCCCCCTTAGTAAAATGCAGACCATCCGCGGGCTGCCCGTCCATCACCAGTTTTATTTTCACAAACTGAAAAAGAATAAAACATTTTAAAACATTTTCACGTATGCATTTGTTTTCATAAAACTTCCCTTACGGGAGGCATATCACCTCAACCGTTGCAACAACAATAAAACACTTTTAATAATAGCAACGGAACGGGTCCTTCAGTCACCCACCCAAACAACCTGGCCCTGATGCTGCCCCTAAGAAATGGGCAGCACCCCTTGACCCCAGTCCAGAACCAGGCTGCCCAGATTCGTTAACGGGATGGGTACTTCGCTGCCGTTGCGGCCGGGCGGACTGCCGGAGCCGTCGTCATCTTTGTTGCGGCCGGGCGGACTGCCGGGGCCGTTGTCATCGGCGGTGCGGCTGGGATGGAAGCCGGGACCTGTGGCAGGGCGATGACAAAGATAAGGCCTGGGGACCCCAGGTCTGGGCCCTCCCTCACAGACGCTGCGAGCCCCGCTACCGGTGACAGGGGTAACGGGTCGGTCGGGGCGTTGGCCGCGGCATGGCACTGAGGTTTCAGCGGTGCCGGACGGACGGGACATCTCGTGCAGCGGTGCTTTCCAGGAACCAAGTATGGCCGCAGAGTCCTGGCGTCCCTGCTTTTATAGCCGCGGGCTACATGCGGCCAGACGCCATCCTTCCCCCTTAGTCTTTTTCCGGCTCCTCCTCTACAGGGGCGGGGTTTTAGCTTTCGCACCTCCACTACTAGGGAAGACGCTCGAGCGGGGACTTTTCGCGCCCAAAATGGCGGCTTCTCAAAATTTTCGGCCGGACGCCTCCGGCGGTCACAAGGCGCACCTCTACCAGACGGCAGAGCGGTAAGATCCTGTTCGTGACGCCAAGTTGTCGCGGGCGGAGGAGGGGACGCTGCGCTCACCCACTGCTCGGGTCCGGCTGCTGCTGCTGCTCGCTCGGTCGGTGGCTCGAGCGGTGGGCCGGATCCCGGGGACTCGAGCGGCGCTCCTCGCCCGTGAGTGAAAAGGGGGTTGTTTGGTTTAGGGATATTGTCCGTGACACCACCCACGGTTGTGGTGAGGTTGTGACACCACCGCTGCTCTGGACGGGATCCCGGGAGCCGTGACAGGGAGCAGCTTGGATGTTGCTTTCTCCCCTCCGTGGGTACGGGGGTTGGTTGTCCCGGGGCCCGGTGAGGGGTAGGGGTGGCAGGCGGCTTACGGGGCATGGTGAGGTGCAGGGTCGCGGGGGCAGCGCGGTGCCGCACGGCACGTTGGTACTCACTCAGCCAGTAATTTACACGGAGTCTCTGGTCAAACAAACGGCTGGATGGACGGGTCCCACAGACGTCTGCGGTGTTTTTCCCCTGACCCAGTTTAGTAGTGTAAGTCCTTTCCTTCACCTTCGTGTACGCTCCTCCTGTGCTCCAGTTTCCAGCTGGCTCCCCGGTTCGGAACCGGACGGGCCACTACCCTGTCCCGGCTACCTACGGTTCCACCAAGACTGTCTTCCCGGCTCCTGCAGACGGCCACTACCGTCTGCCTCACTGGCTACACGAGGGACCTACTCTCCAACCTAGGCCCCAGTCTGTGTCTGCCTCTCTGCAGACCTCCTCTCTCTTCCTCTGCCTGGACTTGTCTGAGCTGGTTTTTGCCTCAGGCCAGCTAGACTCCTCGGTGGGCGTGCCCATCTGCCTGACTCCGCCCCCTGGTGTGTCTGTCTGAACCCGAGGGAAGAAATCAGGTCTCACTGGGGATGACTGCTGTGAACTGCTGGGGGTGGGGGTGTGTGTGTGTTGTTACCTGTGGCCCCTGGCTTGTCCAGGGCGCCACAATACCAGTGCAGTCCTGTAATAGGGGCCACCAATGTAACAAGTCCATTCATGACATACTTCCTCCTAAATCTTCTTCTATCATCTGTGAGGAATCGCAGCAAATGAGTCACGGAGTGGAGACCCCGTAACGTTAAAGAGGTGACCGAGTGCTGAGAAGCAGAGGGTGGACAAGTCCCCACCGCTCTGCTGACCCCATAACTGCAGAGTCCAGACCTCTTCTGATAACATCAGCGCAAATGCTGCTTCCTCCAGGGGCTTCATGGTTGAGCAGATGCAGCCGTACATCACCAAGCACAATGCCGAGCCGTACAACGCCAAGTGCAATACCGAGCCATAAATCACCAAGCACAATGTCGAGCATCGGATGGAGTGGTGTAAAACCACCACTGGACTCTAGAGGAGACGTGTTCTGTACAGTAATGGATCACACTGCTCTATCTGCACCTGATAGAGGAGTCTGGGTTTGTTGAATGTCAGAACAACGTTACCCGCCTGACTGCATTGTGCCCGCTGTACAGTTTGGTGGAGAAAAGATGATACTATAGGCATGTTAGTGAAGAGAAATCGTAATTCTTCAGCACATGACATTGTGTACAATTGCATCTTCCAGCTTTGTGTCAACCAGTATCAGCCTGCAGAAAAGGACCCACTTCCATAAAGTGATATCAGTAGAATCCTTGTATATCCTTAGTACCTTTTGCAGTGGGTTGCAGAGACGAACACTCCAGGAATTGAGTCTGCATGAAAACTACTGGAGCTATTTATGAGACGCCTTGGTGCAGAGAACTAGTCATTAAAAAGGAGTATAGCACCCCTGAACCCATCAGGGCACTACAAGGTACTGCATCCTGTCAAAGATGCAGGGCCTACCCCCAAGGACCTGGAAGACCAGTGCCAGTACCACCAGAACACATTATAATCCGAGTTTTCCCCCATCCCCACAGACTGGTGACAGACTAGAATTGGACCCAATGGATGGCCACCCAGGATGGAGTCGATCCAGTCCACTAGACAACGACCAGGTGGAAGGGGACAGACAGTTAGTAAATGAAAGTGAGAGGAGACGGACTTAACTGCACTGACACGGGAGTGTGATGGTGACCTGAGGGCCCAGGAGTGTGGTTGCCGGTGGGGTACGGCGAAGTACTCCCGGAACCATAGCACTGACGGGGTACAGAGCTCTAAGTCAGGCTAATGCTCCACGCAGACCTGATAAAATTTGCACAGTGAGACGACCATCCAGGACCTCACTGACCTAAGAAGTCCAGGGGCACCAGCAGTAATGGGAGAACCAGGGACCGTAATGGAACACCGACCCTACAGGGCTCATACTGCCGCCGTATGGACCAGACACTGAGAGACAAACAGGAGGGGACCCCCAGACATTCCAAGCCACGGGGACCCACCAACTTGAGAAAGGTGTAGGGGAAAGAAGCCACCAGGTCATCAACTGGCACTGGTTCTAAGGGAACCAGAGATAAATACCAGCCTTTCTCCGGGTACCAGTCACCATCTACCGTGAGTAAAGAGAACCAGTTACACAGCAACTGCTCGTGTGGCCTACCTTTCTTTCTGTGCCTAACTCTATCACCTACCCCCTGGGGCCCCGACCCTACTTGCGGAGGGCCCAACATCCAGGCTGCCATCACATCAGCCCCAGCGGAAAGACTGTGCAGCGGCGGTTCCATCACCATAACCGCAACCCACAGGTGGCGTCACGACATAAACTTATTAACTATTCCCCTGTATATAAACTCCTTTTTAAAGCGACACCCAGGGTCACGGAACCGGACAATGGCCACCCAGTGACACATCCCAATAGTACACTGCCCGGGCCGAGTACCCCATAGCCCTGGGCGGCACAGGAGCACCTGGTGTACCAAGAACACAGACAGTAATCACTACAGACTAGAGAGACAATATGGTGTAATTTCTTCAAAAATGTGAAGGTTCACGGTGTAGAACAAGTTAGCTTATTCAAAAGACTGATATTGGCCATCCATTTAGGAATTCCTCCATGAGACTCTAGTCTCTGTCGCACTTCATCATTTTTTAAAATTTGATTCAACATAAATTAGAATGATATAAAAGTGTAAAGAAGGTCATAAGGTGCACAGAGAAGACTACCCGCTCTGATTGACGATGGCAGTCAGCGTCCATATCTGCTGCATGCTTCACTACGACCTCCCACTTAGTTCCCGATCTGTACCGACTACACCGTGCCATTATATTTGGCCAGTTGCTATTTACAGGCTCGCTGATATCATGAATATCGCATTACGGAGGTCACACCTGTTACTACATCTGTTAGTGTCTCGTCCTGTATTTGCTTTCGATTGATATCACCTGCTGCCTTGCAAAAACTTGGGAGGAGCCTGACCTGTCAAACTACGACTGTGACGATGGGTGTAAAAGCTTAGTCACACATAACGGTCATATCATGGTACTGAATGACTGCAAGCAAAGGAATTGTTGCAGAAAGTATAATGGAAAATTGCTGAGTTTTTTTCTAAGTACAGCAATTTTTGGGGGATGAGTTTTGAGCCTTTTCTACGACTACTAAGGTCTGAATTCTAGAGGATCATCCTGTAAGATGATCCACCGGAGCCAGGAAAGCTTCCGTCACATGCAAACCCTCTAGCAAAAGTGACAGCCGCTCCAGTGCCAAAAACACGGTGACCCCAACAGTTGTCATCCACACCTACACCAGACACCACTGAGGCTAGAGTCAGACTTGCAGTTTTGTGGCCAACACCAATAGTGGAACCAAAATCAATGGGAAAAAGAAGCATAGGCAAGGGTCCATAATGAAAAAAGGGCCAGCCTCGACTGACTCCATGTGCTTGTCTGTTTACAGCTGCTTTTGCATTTTTTTTTTTTTTTAACTATATTTTTATTCAAATTTTTCAATAACATAACATTGGCATAAGCGAATTCAGCATTGTAAATTCAACATTACATTGTCATGTTTGATCATCCCAAATTCCATACCAATTTTTAAAATCAATAACCATAACATGGCAAGATAAAGCAAAGGAAAGCAGCGACCCCTTAACCCATCATTCTTATCATTCCCCCCATTGAACCCTTGTGAACATGGTAATGACATACAATAAAGAAGTCCCACTCAAATCGGTTATTTCCCCCTCTCCTTTTAGTCAGCTTTCGGCCTTTCCTCCCCCACCTCCAAGCCATCCAATGTATCCTTCAATTTTTCAGTATGATACCAGACTGTGTCTTTGAAAGGTGACATAATCCTGACTATCTCCTCCCGAGTACAATAGGCCAGTATGAATTTCTTCCATTTGTTAAAGTGCTGTCGTATTCTATCCGCCCTCCTTTCTGCATCCAATCCTTCTATTTCAAGAAGATGCATGAGCTGACCCAAGATCTCTTCAATCGCGGGGACCCTAGACTCCAACCAATTTTTTAGTATCGCTCTCTTGGCTGCCAGAAGTATCACATGTATAAGTCTGGGTGGGTTAGTCATCTTCCCTTTGGTATCGTTCCCCTCCTCCCAATGGTGAAAAATAGCGAACCCAGGTGAGAGCCGAACTTCAAGACCCCACACCTTTTGTATACAACTTTTGATCTGTGACCATAATGGACTCAAATGGGGGCAGGACCACAACCCGTGAAGGAGATCAGTTCCACTACTCTTACACTTAGGGCAATACGTAAGCCTGTCTGGCTTTGTTGCTGATGGAGGGAGATTAAAACCATAAATTGCCTTGTGCATAATTCTAAATTGGGTTTCTCGCCAATTCTCATTTAAAATTGATTTACGAAGAGCATTCCACCCTCCCCTAATTTTTACCCCCATAGACGGGTCTTCAAATTGTTTTTCCCAAGATTTAAATAAACCTTCTGGGTGCTGTCCTATTAATAGATCACGCATGGCTCCATAAAGAAAAGAGATAGATGATGAAGTTATTGAGTTCTTTACCAGACAATCAAAAGAGTTAAATACTACCTCCTGGGTCACATCATGCAACTGAGTCATAATACTATATCTCACTTGGTCATATTGGATTACTTGGTTAGGCCCCAGGCCATACTGCGCTATAATTTCGTCTCTACTCAACCATCTAGGCTCTGAGGTGTGCAAGAGATGAGCAACAGTCCTTATACCCCGCACCTTCCACTCTTCAAACAGCTTATTGCTTGTCCCCTGCACAAACTCTGGATTCCCCCATATAGGCAAGTATTTGGATATTTTATGGGGAAGTTTGTAGTTTTTCCTCAACGCCTTCCACGCTGCAATCGTGTCTTTAAATAAGGAAGAGTGCTTGATTTTCACTGGGAGATTAGCCTGCCTAGTATGAAGTAATGCCACCAGATCCCAAGGTTGTGCATAGTCTCTCTCAAGCTCCAACGCTGAATAATGCCTAGAGCCTTTAATCCAATCCAATATATATCTAGTCAAACAGGCTATATTGTAACCCCGAATGTTCGGCAAACTCAGACCTCCATGAACCTTAGATGCCATCAGCTTCTTAAGCCCTATACGAGGGCGTTTCCCCCTCCAAATGAAGTGTGAAAAAGCTCTATTTAGCTGGACAATATCTTTATGCTTGAGAAGCAGGGGAAGTGTTTGAAGATGATACATTAATTTTGATATCGACATCATCTTAATTAGGTGGACTCTACCAATTATGTTCAATGGAAGGTCGTGCCATCTTTTAAGATCTTGCTCTATTTGGCTCAGAAGGGGTGGATAGTTTAGACTATAAAGGGTTGCCGGAACCTTACCTATTTTAACTCCCAGGTATGTGATATATGACTTAGCCACTGTAATTCCTTCAAAAGGGTTCTGCTCCCGTGTTTGAACATTTGTCCCTCCCAGGTATAGGAGCTCGCACTTTGACGCATTAATCTTGAAGCCTGAGTACGCTCCAAACTCTCGCAAAATTTGTAAAATCTCGGGGACCTGCTGAGCTGGATTCGAAAGGAAAAGCAAAATGTCATCCGCAAAAAAAGCTGACTGAATTTGTCTATTATTTACAGAAATACCCTGGAAGGTGCTATGTGTAGATAACAATCGTACCAATGGTTCCAGAGCCAGATTAAAAAGTAATGGGGAAAGGGGGCAACCCTGTCTGGTTCCTTTCAGTAACGGAAAAGGGGCTGACAGATATCCTGGAATGTAAACTTGAGCCTTCGGATTTGTGTAAATTTCTCTAATGTAGGTATAAAATGACCCCGAAAAACGCATTTCATCTAGAACTCTATATAGCCATGACCACTCAATATTGTCAAAGGCTTTCTCGGCATCTATTGTAAGCAAAGCGGGAGATTCTCCTTTCAGAGGCAGAAGGTTAACCCTATCCAGGACAAGAAGAACTTTTCTAATATTTAGTGTCCCTGATCTTTTCTGAATGAAACCGGCCTGTGCTGGGGAAATCAGTTGGGGAAGAATTATAGCTAGACGATTTGCCATAATCTTTGACATTATCTTCATATCTAGGTTGATAAGTGATATGGGCCTATACGAACCCGGCTCCTTCGGGTCCTTCCCCTGTTTAGGGATCAATTTTATATATGCCCGGTTATTATTTTGGAAAGACGCATTACCGTCTAGTATGCTATTATACAGCTCTAGTAATGTAGGTAAGATCTCTTCCTTTACTGTTTTATAGAATTCTCCCGTAAATCCGTCAGGGCCAGGGGCTTTATAATTATGCATGGAGTTGATTGTCCCCAATACTTCTTCCCCCGTAATTTTGGCATTCAGAAAAGTGCGATGCTCTTCTGTGAGTCGAGGTAGTGTCACTTTAGATAAAAGATTATTATCAGGAAATTTGTCTCGCTTTTCCGACGAATAAAGGTTTCTATAATACGTGCCTAAAGTCTCAATTATTGTCTTAGGGTTTTTGTGTATCTCCCCCTTTTGATTTTTTATTTCCATGGGTCCCTGAGTTATAATCCTATTTTTCGCTAAGTTGGCCAGTATTTTCCCTGCTTTATTTCCAAAGCGATGTAATGTAGCTTCTTGCATTGACCTAGCCATTTGTTCCCGTTTTTCCGCCCACTCATTAAAAGCTCTTTGGGCTATTACCCATCTATCTCTATGGTCCCTATCAGGATGCTTTTGAAAAGAAGTATATGCTTCCCTCAATTTATGGGAGGTTTCAGTAAATTTAAGATGAGCCTTTTTCTTCAAATAGGAAACATGTGCTATCGTTCTGCCCCGTAATACTGCCTTCGCCGTGTCCCATAATAACATAGGTGTGTCTTTATGTTGATCATTATGTACCATAAATTCCATCCACCATTCCTTTAATTTCAAGGAAAAATCTTCGTTATCTTTAAGGAAGGAAGGATATCTCCACAGATAGTCCGTTCCTCTGGGATAAATGTTTGCTAGGTCTAGCACCACCGGGGCATGGTCAGAAATCACCAAATCCTGGATAGTAGCTGAGTGGAGCGCACGTACCAGGTTCCCTGAAATAAGAAAGTAGTCAATGCGAGACCAGGAGCTATTAGCATGTGAATAGTGCGTAAATTCCCTATCCTGAGGGTGCAGTAGTCTCCACGCATCCCATAAGGCCGTGGCATTTAACAGAGGACGCATAACTTTATCATGGCCGCGCGGTACATTTGGGGGGCCTTTAGCATTTTTCCTGTCCTCTAGCACAGATACCACCGAGTTGAAATCCCCCCCAATTATTAGATTAAAATGGGCATGTTCTAAAATTTTGGCCTCAAGTCGTTGAAAGAATGATTTGTTGTTTTCGTTCGGGGCATAAATATTAAAGATTTTATAAATTCCTCCAGGTATCTCCACTGAGATCATCTGAACCCTACCTTCCGTGTCCGCATATGTTTCCAGGACTTGATGTTGTAATCTCCTACTTACTAATGTAATAACCCCTGCTTTCCTTTTAACTGAAGATGACCCATAGACTCCTCCCACCCACAATTTCCCCATCCTCTGCATGTCTGAACCTTCCAGATGAGTTTCCTGAAGGAGCGCAATGTCCGGTTTGAGGCGATTAAGGTGGCGTAATATCTTAATTCTTTTTTGGGGGGAACGTAACCCCTTAACATTCCAGGTGACTATTCTCATAAAGCACATGTAATAAATGGAAATCCTGCCTTTCGTTTACCATGTTTTTGCTGCCCTCCCTTGCCAAAAAAAAAATTCAACCAATTAGACAATTGAACATAGTGCTCACTTGCAATAGTGAGAGTAGTAGTAATAATAATAATAATAATAATAATAACTCTGTGTAAAATCTTTGCTACTTCACTTGAATCCAAAATCCCCAAACATTTCAAACATCTCCCTCCCCTCCCCCCCCCAACTATACCATAATACTCAGACTTCACTTTTTTCTGATCATTTTCCAAGCTCAGTCAACCTTATACTTATAGCGTTTAACCAATATAAAGGAGTGTCCCACCTACAAAGAAAAAAAAAAAAGTTCTCTTTCCTTTCCTCCGCCTCAGATTTCTTGAACTTTTTCCACTGCGCCTTCTCCAGCCTAAATCAAAAACAGGTGTCCCACCTTGAACTTTACACATCCGACATTTGTCTATTTGTCTCAGGTTCCCTTAAGTTCCTTGTTTTGCTGTCTCCGGTCCTTCGGGGAAGCTGTAGCGAGCTTCACAGAGCTCCCTTTGGTCACTCTCTGGTTCGGTGAGTCGTTGCGCCCTGGTCCTGGAGAATTCCTGAGGTCACGAGGACTGCTGATCCGCTCAATAAAGGCCTCTGCCTCCTTTGGACTTGAGAAAGAATTGTAGGATCCATCCTGATGTCTGATAATCAACGTTGCCGGGTACTTTAACTGGAAGCGTATATTTCTCTTAAATAAGGCAGAGCATATGTATGAGAATGCCCTCCGCTGCCGTGTGACCTCCGCAGAAAAATCCTCGAAGAGCAAGATGCGCGAGCCTTTCACCTCCAAGGGATGTTTCAATTTCTTGTATGCCTGTAATATTTCCTGTTTATCGGAGAAGTCCAAGTATTTCATTATGACTTGTCTTGGGCGTCTGTTATGTTCACTCTCATCACCTCTCCTTGGCGGACCAATGCGGTGCACCCTTTCCACTTTTCTCCTTCCTGCTACTCCCAGGGTTGTAGGAATAGTGGATTCACACAATGTACGTAGCTCACCAACTGGGTATGTTTCAGGCAGGCCGACAATGCGCAAATTGCTTCTTCTGGAGCGGTTCTCTAGATCGTCCACACGGTCCCTCAGGGTCAGATTCTCCCTAGCCAGACGCATGACTGTAGTGTGGTCAGAGCTGAAGTCCTCCTCTAACGTCGACATTTTGGTTTCCATAGCCGCAACCTGTTCCACCGTCTCATCAAGTTGGTTCTGTATGGCACTGAGAGCTTTTGCTATTGATGCTTTAATTGTAGCGGAGATGTCAGGTAGCAAACGATTGGCGACTTCATCAGCCAGACGCTTATAATCCATACCCTCCACTGTTTTGAATACATCCGGGGTCCCCGGGGAATCCTCCATCTCCATCTGATGAGTATTTTCAGGTGACCGAGGGACACTTAATTCTGTATGGGCAGTCACAATCTTTTTTTCACACTGTACGCTGGATGTATGAGGATTTTGTGTTTTGGAGCTGCTGCGCAGCAGGTATCTTTCCATCAAATAGTGAATGAAGGGACGTAAGTTTTGACACTGATTTAGTGTGGGTTGTCAGACAAATCTTGATTCTGCTCCCCCTTTTGTTTATTCTCACTTTCACCCCTTTCTCCCCCCTGCCAGAGTTATATGAATTCTCACTGTCCTGAAACTTTGCAGGGATGTATGTTTAAACTTCCCTCCTTCAGCTTCTTTCACTTTCTCCAGAGCTTTGCACTGAGTCTGTATGCCTAGAGATTCAGCACCTGCTTATGCACAGGTCTGGACAAGATGGGGGAAGGGCCCAGGGATTCCCAGCTTTTTAACTCTTAGCTCTTTGCAGAACTTGTCAGTAGCGTGTTGTTTGCTGCTGATATTTTATCAGGACTCCAGGAGATTTATTATTCTGCTGCCGGTTAACTGTTTAGTGCTGGGGGAGTGAGTGCAAGGTAAGCTGCGTCCTGCTCTCTGTGTACAGATCTGATTTTAGTGCAGGGCAGGCTCCGGCGCCATCTTTATCACGCTGCCAGATCTTGAGAGGGAGGGGGAGAGCGAAGTTCACCGCGCTGTTTCAAGTGATTATCTCCACGGCTCCCCATGAACGTCCCTGCATGTAGCAACTTCACTCACCGGTGGAATGGAGCGGGGGAGGCTGGTGGGTTGTCCGGTATATATGTCAGAGCTGCAGGGAATGACAGAGCTCAGGCGTCCTGTGTCCTACATGATCAGCGCAGGAGCCGGAAGTCTGCTTTTGCATTTTATGCACTATTTTGGACCAATGGTTTGCAATTTTTGTCCACATGGATCATAAAAAGCACTGACTGATAATTCAGTCAATATCCCGGAATGCAGCCAGGCCCTGCGGCGTTGGTTGGGTGTCTGTCTTGTGGGGTGCTCTTATATAGTGCTCGAGAGCCCGTTTGATTTAATAGTATGGGCATCACCAATACAGTAGGCTGTAAGTCTGACTGTTATGCTCACGGGACAAGCACTGTATTAGTGGATCCACTAGACCGAAAGTACCGTTCACTTGCCTGGGTGACCGGACTGGACTGGCTGCCGAATCTTCACTACTGCCACAGAAGGTAGCAGCAGGTACACATGCTAGTAAGGTAGAGATAAAGGTTTTCAGCTCACCCATATGATGTCTTCCAGATTGTAGTGGATGCTCGCAGTCCCCCGGACAGGCTGGTCCGTGATCCAGGATAAGTAGCGAAAAAGGGTGTGTGGGACTCAGCACCAATGCAAAAGAGTAAAATTCTTCATATTTTATTAGATAAAATGCGGCTTGACGCGCTTCGGACACAAAAGGGGAATTGGGCTTATGATTAAGGACTGTTTTTAATTCCCCTTTTGTGTCCGAAACGCGTCAAGCCGCACGGCAGTTTTGGATGATCTGTGACCTCTTTTTTAAACTTATCTAATAAAATATGAAGAATTTTACTCTTTTGCATTGGTGCTGAGTCCCACACACCCTTTTCCGCTACACATGCTAGTAAGCAGCCAGCAGAGGTCAGTCCTAGGGGATCTGCGGTACCGCGGTAGCTGGCGCCACGGACACAATACAGTCTCTGATGGTAGAGACAGCAGCAGCAGGCAGAGTTAGAGATCTGTCTGGGATGGATGGATGGTCACGAGAGCAGTGACCAGTGTGGATACTTGCAGTGGCTGGTATCATAGCAGACAGCCGCCGTGGGTGGTCGTAGCAGCAGCAGCAGCAGATAAGGAGTGCACTGAAACAGAGGCACATATCAGCAGCAGCAGGTAACACTACAACAGCAGCAGCACAGAGGACCTGAGAACTAGCAACATAACTAATGCGATGCCCAGGCACCTCCCTTAAGGGGAAGGTGCCTTAAATACCTGAAACCTCTTAACTGACCTGAGAGGCACTTTCGGGTCAGAGTACACTGGCCCTTAAAGAAAAGAGGTGTGGCCGTGTACGCACGCTTGGGTCAGAACTAGGAAACCTGTGAGGTGTACACAGGCTCTAGGAGACAGCAAGATGGACCGGGGAAAGGGCAGACACCACAGGACAGCTGGGCAGGTGAGAGAACTAACGTCCCTACTGGGGGAGGAAGACAGGAAAGTGCAGGGACGCTGGTCTGGGCATTACACAGACACTGTGTATCACATAAACCTGTGTGACTGGTACCCTATATAACCTTATCCATGGGCATTTTTAATACTAAGCAACAATCCCATTCATGGCTGGTAGGTGTGTGAAAGGTTGCTTCATCAGTATTTTGCACCTATGGGTTTAAATCCCACCAAAGACAATATCTGCAAAGAGTTTTTATGTTCTTCCCGTGTTTGCATGAGTTTCCTCCTGATTCTCTGATTTCCTCTCCAAAGACATAGAGATAGGTAATGTAGATTGTGAGCCCCAATGGGGACAGTGATGATGAAGTATGGATTTAATGGTGCTATATAAGTGAGAAAATAAAGAAATATATACTGAAGCTTCTCTGCGCTCATTCCTATCCATTTCAATAAGCTTAGATTCAGTACCAGGCGCAGTTGCATTTGTGTTTATGTCATTGTCACTTGATTGTACATTAATGGCCAAACCTTGGCATCCCATAATTGAAAATCTTAGACAAATAATTAATGACATCTAGAAGTGTAATATTAATTTGGAAGAAAATAGAGGACAAAACGTGTAGCATATTACATGCAACAGTAACAAAATCTTTAAAAAAAAGCGCCAATTTCCCATTCCAAATCACAGCTACCAACTGTCTTGCGATGTTCAAGTGTTGCACTCGCTGAGTGTCATGGCAGCATCGGACTCTGTTCACACAAGCAGTCTGGGATTTCTTAGTTGCACAGCCTGTCACTGCTCTCCAGTAGAGGAAAAGTTAATTCCTGCTGGCTTGAAATCATCTTTTGGGAGCTCAGGTTGCTGATTACCATCCTCAGCCACCTTCACCCTTTATAAGGGTCTGGATTCTAGGGCTGAGTGCCGGATATAGCTTCTGCTTCTATCAGTTCCTCTGGTGATCCAGTCGTATGAAATCTTTAAGTCAGGAAAAGTGGCACTTCACGACAGCCATTTTGCACCGTAACAGGTGCTTCCACAGGTTCGGACCTGTGGAAGAACCTGTTATGGTGTGAAACGGCTGTCGTCCGGCGTACATGCACCCCTCCCTCCCCATCTTTCTTGTAATTGTGCTTACTATTGCGCAATAAAAATATCTCAAATGCTCTACTGTGAAGTGCCACTTTTCCTGACTTAAAGAT
This sequence comes from Anomaloglossus baeobatrachus, assembly GCF_048569485.1. NCBI lineage: Eukaryota > Metazoa > Chordata > Amphibia > Anura > Aromobatidae > Anomaloglossus > Anomaloglossus baeobatrachus. The sequence goes on along the minus strand of NC_134355.1, from coordinate 32,594,198 downwards.
TTCATTGGATTTCTGCTTTCTGGCTGAGCACCACTGGAGTATGCTGGAGATCTGACATTCATGTGAACCATAAACCTGTGAGTACACACCTGAGTCTGCAGTGCCTGGCCGTGTCTCTTCATTTCTGATCCAGTCGTATGGTGAGCTACAAGTTGCGGTTCAGCGTGGTGTGAGTCCTCCATTTGTGCATATATTTCTTACCCTCTTTTTGTGTTGCTCCCCATTTCACATACGAGTGTGGTGTGCACGAGTTTTCGTTTACCTTTTTCTGTGCCTATTTGTGTGGTTTTCATTACTGGGTTTCCAGCCCGCTTCCTGGGTGGGGGAAGAGTAGTATCTGGACTTGGACAGGAGACGGGGTCATGCTGGGGGCTCGAACCTGGCTACCATCAAGTCTACCTTTGAGACAAGGGACAGCGCAGGAGCTCCAGTCTTGGGGTCAGCCTAGGAGCCCCTTGTTCCATTGGTACATACCCCGTGACACCAACAATCCAGAATTCGCCTAGAGTGTTGCGATTTTTCTAATACAATCCTGGCAAATTTAGCAGCATTCAACGAAATGCAATGTTCTGCATCTGTCTCTCCCGGGCTATAACATTTCCCTATACACCGTATTTTATGATGCCTGCCTCAAGACATATTTCCTTTATTCCTAATATGAGCAGCAGCTGAACAATCTTGCGTCCTGGCTTGCATTACTAATTAATTATGTTTCCCTTACGATAAAGATGTGCCCCGCAGTTGAGATAATCAGTAGAGATTGTCAGGCATTGCGGCCGTTTAATGTGCACATCAATCATATTTGCTAACCGTTTGTTAGCTAGATAGGCTAACAGGCCCCAGGATCGCACCTAAGGTCTCAGCCGCACACTGCATCTTTTACTGCGTTTTTGGTGCATTTTTGGTGAAGTTTTGTGGTCACAAAGATGCACCCAAATGCATGCATTTCCTTCTCCCAGCAAAGTCTATGAGATTTCCAGGCTGAAAGGGCTAACTAATGCAGGGACGGATATATCATTGGTGCAACCTGTTCAGCCACACAGAAGCACCAGAGGTAACGGGGCTCAAGTCCACCTCCAAAGCAGGTGGAATTGTGCATTATGAGGAGCTACAGGACTACAAAAGACCCATATATTGTTCTTGCACAGGGCCCTCTTCTGTCTGTGTCCGCCAGTGGGTTAATGGACATCCCTTTTGCAGTGCGCAGTAATCATTTTTTCATGAGACATGCATTTGTAGGCCCCTGAATAGCATACAGATCATGTTGCGCACTCAAGAATGACATTCCAGGTCAATAGCTCCTAGCTGCCGTCAGAAGGAGGCAAAGTGTCCTCTCTGAGTTGCAGAAACAAAAAAGTCGCGCCCATCTCCAGCCCAACACCAAGAAATCGGAGTGGAATTGGATGTCTTTTCTAAGCTATGGTGCATTTCATCATTGCAGCAGTAACATAAAGTGATGATTGTGCCATCTGCCAGAGATCCTAGGCCTAAACTCTGAGATCCTAGGCCTAAACTCTAAGGCGGGCTTTACACGCTGCGACATCGCTAGCAATTGCTAGCGATGTCGAGCGCGATAGCACCTGCACCCCTCGTTGTAACAATATGTGGTGATCGCTGCCGTAGCGAACTTTATCGCTACGGCAGCGTCACACGCACATACCTGCTCTGCGACGTCGCTGTGACCGCCAAACAATCTCTCTCTCAAGGGGGAGGTGCGTTCGGCATCACCGCGACATCACAGCGACGTCACTAAGCAGCCGCCCAATCAAAGTGGAGGGGCGGAGATGAGCGGGACGTAACATCTCGCCTACCTCCTTCCTTTCTCATTGCTGGCGGGACGCAGGTAAGGAGAGGTTCCTCGTTCCTGTGGTGTCACACATAGCGATGTGTGCTGCCGCAGAAACGAGGAACAACATCGTTACTGCAGCAGCAACGATAATTGGGAAGAGGGGGCATTTCACCGATTAGCGATTTTGAACGTTTTTGCAACGATTCAAAATCGCTAATAGGTGTCACACGCAACAACATCGCTAACGCGGCCTGATGTGCGTCACAAAGTCCGTGACCCCAACGAGATCGCTTTAGCGATCTCGCAGCGTGTAAAGCCACCTTTAGGATGATTTCAAGATTGTACTTAAACTATATGCCCTAACTAAAGTCACCGGGTCCTCACTTCACCCACCCAAAACAACCTAGCCCTGATGCCACCTCTAAAACACAGGTTGGCACCCCTTGCCAAAGTCCAGGTTAGGTCCGGGTGTTGCCCGTACGAGCCGGGTAAAAAGTTCCTTACCCGGCAGTCCTTTTCAAGGGCCCCACTTCCATGGCTTTATTGATGTTGTGCACGGGGCACAGTCATGAGGAAGAAAAAAGGGCCTTCCCCAAACTGTTCCCACAAAGCTTGAAGATACTATTGTCCTCCACAATGTCTTGTGCTGAAGCATGAAGATTCTCCTACACTGAAACTAAGGAGCCAAGGAAGAGCCCTGATAATACCCCATAGAATTATTGTCCTCCACCAAACTGTACAGTGGGCACAATGCAATCAGAGTGTAGCTGTCACACAGCCTTTGGCTCTAAACTCGCCAGGTTTCATGGCGGCATCTGACGCTGTTCACATTGCAGAATGATACTCCTCACTATGCTTTCTCTGGTGCTTCTGAGTTGTGCAAACAGGCGTCAACCAGCTGTGTGCTCATTAGTGATCGGAATTGCAGGAGTTAATATCTGCTGGCCTGCTGGTTACCTCTTGGATCACATTTGATGGGAGACCTATCACAGTTACTCCCCACCTTTTTAAGATGGTGGAGCCTGTCTTCCCATGCCAACTATAGCTTTTCCTAAACCGGTCTGTGTATTGTTGTGTTTCAGTTGCTGGTGATTTATTGCATGCTTGGTGTGCTGTGGAAATTTCCTCCTTATTGTCTTATACCTCTGTCTGTGTTAGCTATGTGATAGAGTAAATCACAAGAGAAGTGGGTGCACCACCGCCTTGTGCCATATGCTGGTGCCGAGGAGGAGCGAGTCCGATCCGGTCAACAGACCACTGCACTGGTCCTGGGTGCTCGTGGAAACAGGAAGGAGATCCAGATAGTCCACAATAACAAAGAAAGCCACGGCACTCACAGTAAAAATCCAAATCCGTAATTTAATTGTTCCATAAAGCAGGGTAAAAGAGCGGTAAGAGCGTCGGGTGCAGGTTCCTTGGGGACGACGGCCGTTTTGTACCTCCTGGCACTTCTACGGGACCCGGACTAGCTATGTGATAGTGTTTTTGGTTTCCCTGTTTGTCCCGGTCCTCCCCTGGTGTGGAGGAGTGGGGGTATAATATCAGGGCTTGCCAGAGCACTGGAAGGAAGGCGGCCCAGACATATTCACGATGACTAGAGGTATCTATGAGATTAGGGAATAACGTTTGGAACTCCATTCTATGTCTGAACTGGGTGCAAAAAACCTAAAAAACATCACTATGGGGAGATAAGGTATGCACCCCAGTGACTATGGAAGGGGAATACATGGAATAGCAGAAACTGCTGTGTGAATACTGACATGAAAAATTCAATAGCTATTTGTAAGAATGAAATGTGAAAAATGGAACCTGCATTACTGCCATGAATATATGAATAAAGAGAAATTTAGCTACTGAATTGATCAATGCAGAAGAGCCCCAACACTACGCCAAAGTATTTCTCTACGTTGGGGTCCCTAGCTTGTGTGTGTCCTCTCATGCAGTTAAAAAACTTACCGTGTATGGGACGCTGAGACCCAGGCTATATATGCGTATAATGTGGATTGGCAATAGGTGTGTATGGGGAGGGTTCACAAACGAAAAACTACTAACATTAAGGAATAACGTTTGGAACTCCATTCTATGTCTGAACTGGGTGCAAAAAACCTAAAAAACATCACTATGGGGAGATAAGGTATGCACACCAGTGACTATGGAAGGGGAATACATGGAATAGCAGAAACTGCTGTGTGAATACTGACATGAAAAATTCAATAGCTATTTGTAAGAATGAAATGTGAAAAATGGAACCTGCATTACTGCCATGAATATATGAATAAAGAGAAATTTAGCTACTGAATTGATCAATGCAGAAGAGCCCCAACACTACGCCAAAGTATTTCTCTACGTTGGGGTCCCTAGCTTGTGTGTGCATACCTTATCTCCCCATATCTATGAGATTAGGGACAGTTAGGGCTCCCTAGCCTGAGGGCCAGTCTAGAGCCCTGGTCCCCTGTTATCCCCTTACACCCCGTGTCTGTAACATTCTCCTGACATTCGCCAGTCTCAGACGTTCACTCATATATTGACAGTTAGTTGTTCGTGGTCGTAACTGTGGACTCTTAGGTGGGCTTTGCACGTTGCGACATCGCAAGCCGATGCTGCGATATCGCACGCGATAGTCCCCGCCCCCGTCGCAGGTACAATATCTTGTGATAGCTGGCGTAGCGAAAATTATCGCTATGCCAGCTTCACATGCACTCACCTGTCCTGCGACCGTCGCTCTGGCCGGCGACCCGCCTCCTTCCTAAGGGGGCGGGTCGTGCGGCGTCATAGCGACGTCACACGGCAGGCGGCCAATAGCGGCGGAGGGGCGGAGATGAGCAGGATGTAAACATCCCGCCCACCTCCTTCCTTCCGTATAGCCGCCGGCGGCAGGTAGGAGATGTTCCTCACTCCAGCGGCTTCACACACTGCGATGTGTGCTGCCGCAGGAACGAGGAACTGCATTGTACCTGTCGCGGCACCGGCATTATGGAAATGTCGGTGAATGCACCGATGATACGATAACGATGCTTTTGCGCTCGTTCAGCGTATCATCTAGCATTTACACACTAAGATGTCGAAAGTGACGCCGGATGTGCGTCACTTTCGATTTGACCCCACCGACATTGCACGTGCGATGTCGCAACGTGCAAAGCCGCCCTTAAGCTACAGTGCCCTGCACATGAGGTAGGAGACATAGTTATCCAGGAGAACTATACTGCATTTATAAGTAGAAGTATTTGCTAATATTATTATTATACCTACTACATATTGGGATAGGATCTTTAAAATGGGAACATCCCTTTAATGTAATCTTGGATATAGATTGCCAGTTGCCTCCCTGCATAACAAATGGTGAAAATCAAGAATTTCAAATGTTAAATCGAATTCTCAAAATGGGAAAAACAAGTTGTTTCTTGTCTCTCTGACAGCAATAGGAACGGATCATTCTATGTGTGAAATAATACAAATTATCGTCTTTTGCATCTGCGTGACTCCCAGGCTGGTTCTCATGTATCGGAGATAGTCAATTCCAGATGGGACAGGTCTTCTTGTCATTTGGCTTTAATGTCATCCAATACGATTCTCGCTTTTCATCCTAGGCAGGTTTAACGAGATCCGGCCAATTATCACATACACTCACAATCACTTCCTATGAGACACAGCCATCATAAGGACGGGATTATATCTCACAGATGTATAGCCGGCGCTGAGCGGGACTTTGTACATGGATGAGTCAGCACGGTCCCAGCACGGACGCCAGTTAGAGGTATACTGGACAAGTACTAATGAGAACATTGCAGGGAATGACTTGGCAGTGTTGGAATTTGCTCCTGCCTGCCATTTCTTTTAACAACTATTTCAAAGAGGAGTAATTTATAATGATCATGGCTGTGAAGCAAGGTGCCGGCCCCGGGCCGCTCGGGCACCGCACTCTTTCGCTAGTGAGCCACTGTGTGCGAATGGGACTTCGAGTAGGGCACACGACACTTACTGGTTTCTTCAGGTTGGTGTCCATCACCCCACTGGCATTCATCATCGTAGACACCAGTTGCCAACCAGAAAGTTTACTTTATTCTTCACACCGCTATGACAGACATGGCCTTCCTTTGCCTCCTTCCTCTCAGTGTGGGGTACTACCGCTCGACATGTCCCCCTTCACTATCTTGGCTTTCGTCCTCAAGCTCCGGGGTCTGTGTCTCCTTCTCCCTGATTCCGTTCACCTCTGCCTGATTTTATGCACCGGCCTTTCTCTATCTGTACGACTCTCTAAGCCCGCTGTGGTGAGCCGTAGGCTCCGTACCTTTCGAGATTACCCCAGGGTTCCTTGATTGGCCCTAGCTCCGAGGCAATGCAAATGTCTAGTCACACTGGAACCCTATTTTAGACTGGCTTCTCTCGAGACTTCCCAACCATCCTCTTACTGTCACTTCCACTTTAACCCTATCTCCATTCTGCCGCTATCTTAGCCCAACCACTAGGTGGCGCCTTTGGTAACAATCCCACTCTACTGTATCTGGAACCTACACCCAGCTAGGAGAATAACATATTAACATATGCAATAAGTACTTAATACAGCATACAGAGTAGATAACATAACTGGTACAGGGCAAGCCCACCTTCTACACCTGTATAACAAGAACATTACAAAACTAACAAGTTATTCCCATAGAGATAGGTGATAACTTGCTAATTGCTGGGGGTCCGACTATTCGGACCTCCAAAATCGGTTCTTGAATGGAGCTTTGCATGCTGGACCTCCACTCTGCTCCATTCATCGTCTACTGGACTGACAGAAATAACAAAGCTCTGTGCTCGGCTCTCTTTGGCAGTCTTTAGACAATTAACGGAGCGGAGATCAAGCATGGACAGCTCTGCAGAGCCCGTTCTCAAATTTCCAGAGCCCGGTTCTCGAATGGGTAGGAGATGCCTTATTTTTTGGGGGTATAACCCTTTTAAGTGTAACCCACAAAATATTTTCAATTTTAGATGTAAAACCTATACTGATATATTGGAAGTTGAGATCACTTTTTCTCTTTCAGAGTTCAACATTTCACAGCTTAAGAGTCTACTGCATAAGGTTCTATCATTTAAGGGGTATTCCTCATTTCTAATACTGGTGGCCTATTCTTAGGATAATCCTCAATATCAGATGCATAGGGGCACGAAACCTGGCACCATCCACCAACCAGTTGTTTTTTGTGCCGCCGTTGGCTGGATGTGAACAGTGTACACAGCACAACTCTTCTTTACCCTGTGTAGTGGGCGTTCTCAGGCGCTGTAGCTTAGCTAGTATATTCCAAGAATAACCCTTAGCTGCAAAATCAGTAACACTCAAAGGCAAAGTACAAGGAACAAACATTAACAATACTAAAGGTGTCTTTCCAGCCCTTACAGTAGCTTGTAATATAACAAACAGAGAAACCAAAACTCTATCACCTGGTGGATTGGAAGGGTTTTAGCCCTGAGAAAAGGTCGTGGGAACGCAAGGAGAACATCCATCCTCCCCTTCTCTTGAAAATATTAATGTCTGGCCCGGTGTGCAGGGGGTACTGTAACGCAGCAGCGGTGGCCCTGCACTGCCCCACTTCCTCCTCCTGGCAGGAGCGCCACCTCTCTCACTTTCCCAGCCGTCCTGTGCCATCTTTGGTTCCTGTTCCCGCTGCAGATTCTGTCCCCTCAGCTGCCCTCTGCTCTAGGGGCCTGTGCACGCCACATGTCCCCTAGGATCGGGCTAATGGCGTGGGCGCAAACCCCCTGATTCTGAAAGGGACAGCATGTTCAGTTAGGTCATGCCTCCAGCCTATCACTGGGAGGCACTAGGTACTTAGTTCACTCTCCTCCTTAGGGAGGTGACTTTGTAACAAGGTTCCTGACCCTGAACTACTTTGCGCTTAACAGTTCTTGTATCATGTCCAGTATCCAGTACCCATGTCCTGTGCCTGGGCCAAGTACCTGGTGTACTTGCCTGAGCCTGGTGCCAAAGCCAGTATCTGCCGTACTTACCTGAACCTGCCGCACCTGCTGTCCAGCTGGCTCCTGTTGCCCAGCCAGTACCAGCTGTCCTGCTTGTCCATACCTGTATTGCTAAACCTCTGGGGTCAGCTGCCGTAGGGACTGACCTGGAGTGGTACCCGACAGCTACATTCCAGTAAAAGCTTAATCTCACCATCAGAGGCTCTAGTGAAGACGAGGTAGTAGTTTAGCTACACCACTCCAGGGTAAGCCCGGCTCCATGGCACAGAGGGTCCACATCCTCGTGAGTGACACCCGTTGTTCCTTTTTTACATTTTGAAGAATTTGGCATAGGAATAGTCAACAAATACAACAAAACAAGAAAGCCGCGGAGACACCATCACATGTTCTCAACGCTGGCAGGAAACTAGCCAGGTCTTTCACCGGGAAGGAACAACCACGGGAAGGGCAGTCTCCAGTCAAGGAAACCACCTATGACAAAACATGGTATCCGTCCACAGACAGCTTGTTTCAGCGTATTCGCCCCTCATCAGTGTGGAGTAGGAAACTGGCTAGTGGGAGCAATGCCTAGTAGAAGACTACATAGGTAAGGATGGTTGACCTTAGGGAGATCAACATCCAGCACAGACAGCTGTCTGTGGATGGATACCATGTTTTGGCATGGGTGGTTTCCTTGACTGGAGACTGCCCTTCCCGTGGTTGTTTATTCCCGGTGAAAGACCTGGCTAGTTTCCTGCCAGCGTTGAGAAACATCTGATGGTGTCTCCGCGGCTTTCTTGTTTTGCATATTTCCCAGGGGGCATTGCTCTAGAATCACTGCGTTGAGAAACACGTGATGGTGTCTCCGCGGTGCTGGATGTTGATCTCCCTAAGGTGAACCATCCTTACGTATGTTGTCTTCTACTAGGCATTGCTCCCACTAGCCAGTTTCCTACTCCACACTGATGAGGGGCAAATACCCCGAAACAGCTGTCTGTGGATGGATACCATGTTTTGGCATAGGTGGTTTCCTTGACTGGAGACTGCGCTTCCCGTGGTTGTTTCTTCCTGGTGAAAGACCTAGCTAGTTTCCTGCCAGCTTTGAGAAACATGTGATGGTGTCTCCATGGCTTTCTTGTTTTGCATATTTCCCAGGGGGCATTGCTCTAGAATCACTGTGTTGAGAAACACGTGATGGTGTCTCCACGGTGCTGGATGTTGATCTCCCTAAGGTCAACCATCCTTACGTATGTAGTCTTCTACTAGGCATTGCTCCCACTAGCCAGTTTCCTACTCCACACTGATGAGGGGCAAATACCCCGAAACAGCTGTCTGTGGATGGATACCATGTTTGGCATAGGTGGTTTCCTTGACTGGAGACTGCCCTTCCCGTGGTTGTTCCTTCCCGGTGAAAGACCTGGCTAGTTTCCTGCCAGCATTGAGAAACATGTGATGGTGTCTCCGCGGCTTTCTTGTTTTGCATATTTTCTAGGGGGTATTGCTCTAGAATCACTGCGTTGAGAAACACGTGATGGTGTCTCCGCGGTGCTGGATGTTGATCTCCCTAAGGTCAACCATCCTTACCTATGTAGTCTTCTACTAGGTATTGCTCCCACTAGCCAGTTTCCTACTCCACACTGATGAGGGGCGAATACCACGAAACAGCTGTCTGTGGATGGATACCATGTTTGGCATAGGTGGTTTCCTTGACTGGAGACTGCCCTTCCCGTGGTTGTTCCTTCCCGGTGAAAGACCTGGCTAGTTTCCTGCCAGCATTGAGAAACATGTGATGGTGTCTCCGCGGCTTTCTTGTTTTGCATATTTTCCAGGGGGCATTGCTCTAGAATCACTGCGTTGAGAAACACGTGATGGTGTCTCCGCGGTGCTGGATGTTGATCTCCCTAAGGTCAACCATCCTTACCTATGTAGTCTTCTACTAGGTATTGCTCCCACTAGCCAGTTTCCTACTCCACACTGATGAGGGGCGAATACCACGAAACAGCTGTCTGTGGATGGATACCATGTTTGGCATAGGTGGTTTCCTTGACTGGAGACTGCCCTTCCCGTGGTTGTTCCTTCCCGGTGAAAGACCTGGCTAGTTTCCTGCCAGCGTTGAGAAACATGTAATGGTGTCTCCGTGGCTTTCTTGTTTTGCATATTTCCCAGGGGGCATTGCTGATGGTGTCTCCGCGGTGCTGGATGTTGATCTCCCTAAGGTCAACCATCCTAACAAATACAACAAGACCCAAAAGGAAATGTGACTTAAATAAAACCTCAAAAGATGAATGGGGCCCATTGTTTTTACTTTAGTAGGAAGCCAAATTTCAATTTAGGCTGCACAATCAGAATTATAATACACTACCAAGACGTTCACCAGTAAGCAGAATTAATGAACTGTAGCCGGTGTTGGAGCTACGCAGGTCATTCATAGCATACTCGTGTAAAGCCTTGTACATATGATTGTGGTTTTACAGTTCATTAAAGTGAACAGGGCCAGGGCCATTTATGTTGGATCAGTGAGAATCCAACCATCCCATTAACTAAAGTCCAAGCTAAGTCTTTCAACCCAACATATTATAAAGTTGTCACCATAGGTCTAGGTATTACCTAAACTTCCCATAAACATAAAGGTTTCTCCCTATACTATGATAGTTTAGTTCCGACACAGTATATACTGAGCCTATTTCAACAAGTTCAAAGTGTAGAGAGTAAAAGGTAGAATAAAGCCGCAGTAGTCTGAGTCCTGGAAGTGGATTTCAGGCCACCCTTAGGGGTACTTTGCACATTACGACATCGCATGCCGATGCTGCGATGTCGAGTGCGATAGTCCCCGCCCCCGTCGTCCGTGTGATATCTTGTGATAGCTGCCGTAGCGAACATTATCGCTACGGCAGCTTCACATGCACTCACATGTCCTGCGACGTCGCTCTGGACGGCGACCCGCCTCCTTCCTAAGGGGGCTGGCCGTGCGGCGTCACAGCGACATCACACGGCAGGCGGCCAATAGCAATGGAGGGGCGGAGATGAGCGGGATGTAAACATCCCGCCCACCTCCTTCCTTCTCATAGCAGCCGGGACACAGGTAAGGTGATGTTCCTCACTCCTGTGGCTTTACACACAGCGATGTGTGCTGCCGCAGGAACGAGGAACAACATCGTACCTGTCGCAGCACTGGCATTATGGAAATATCGGAGACTACACCGATGATACGATAACGACACTTTTGAGCTCGTTAATCATATCAAAAAGGTTTTACACACTACGACGTCGCAAGTGACGCCGGATGTGCGTCACTTTCGATTTGACCCCACCGACATTGCACCTGCGATGTCGTAGTGTGCAAAGCCCGCCTTAGGCTAAGTTCACATTTCCGCTAAAATGTATCAGTCACAATCCGCTGCTCTTGTAAACAACGGAATCCGTTTAGCGGATTCTGTTGCTCCCATAGACTTGTATGAGCAGCGGATTGTGACTGATGATGCTGCGTTGCACCCTCCGCCCGACTGATCAGTCGTGGAACGACTGACCGCCGGGCGGGAGGAACGCAGCATGTAACGTTTTTTGAGCAGCGCGATCCGTCGGATTTCGCTGCGCATGCTCTCTGGCTCCCTGCACACGTCACCAGCTTTGGTTGGTTACCCGATATTTACCCTGGTTACGGTGCAAGGAGCCAGCGCTAAGCGGTGTAGGCCCGTAAACAAGGTAAATATCGGGTAACCAAGGTAAACATCGGGTGCTTTGCTGTTACCCGATATTTAGGCTGGTTACGTGTGCAGGGAGGCCGACACTTCCCCGCTCGGCCCCGCCCCCTCCCGCACTCCGCACATGTATGTACACACACACACACACCTGTCCCCAGCCATGCAGACAAGCACTGCCACTGACACCCTCGTCTGGCCCCGCCCCCGCTCGGCTCCGCCCCCTCCCGCACTCCGCATGTACACACACACACACACACTCACACATACACTCACCTGTCCCCAGCCATGCAGACCGCAGCACTGCCACTGACATCCTCAGCGCCTGGCCCTGCCCCCCGCTCGGCTCCGCCCCCTCCCGCATTCAGCATGTGTATACACACACTCACACACACACACACACCCACTCACCTGTCCTGCAGTCCCTGCGGCACTGACGTCCTCAGTGCCGCGGCCCCGCTCGGCTCCCCCCCCGAACTCCGCCCCCCGCACACAACGGAATCCGACAAAGAATTCTGTTCTTTGTCATCCGTTGTACAGCGTTGTTGTACAGCGCATCAGTCACATGCGTCAAGCGACGCATGTGACTGATACAAAACAACAGAAATGTGAACTTAGCCTTAGACACTAATAGACAAGGAAGCGAAGTCAATAATTCAATAAGTCAATAATTAAAGTTAAAAAGTAGTCAAAAAGGCAAATGACTGAAGGGTTAGCATGACCCAAAGGAAGTGACTACCCATAAATTGCTTAAAACTGAAATTCTTTTAACTAAATCTATAATACAAGTTGTATGTACAAGAACTATTGCACGTAGGTCTTTAGAAGTTCTCGGACTTACAGATATATGAAGCTGTAACTACACACGTCCCGTTCAATAACTGCGTTGAATTGTCCAGTGGTCAGCACCTTCTTGGCTTTGAACGGCTCATAGGGAGGGATCATCATTACTCAGCAAATGCTTATAGGGTGATTTATACGAGGTTCACAAATATATGTGAGTCAGAAACAGACACATACAGAAAAGGGCCCTGTGCAAGAACAATGTATGGATCCTTTGCAGTCCAATGGCTGATCACTTGGAGAAATTGGTGGCCTCCTTATCTTATGGGCCTCTGTACGGCTGCCCAGGTTGCACCAATGCTTATGTCTGCCCTGATGTGACTGTTGTACGAGTAGTATTGACCATCTCATACTGGATGTTTCTGGATTATCAACTTTTCTGGTTGGGATGACTAGTAGCCTTGATTTTGACGTGTAAGCATTAAAAGGGGTTTTGTTGTACTTTATATTAATGATCTATCCTTACAAGCCTTCACACTCGTCCGTCAGCATCGCATGGAAAAATGAACGGTGCTATTCAAAACTAGAACTCGTCCCACAAAGACCAATCCCTCATACATACCAGCTACAGTATGTGGCTGGTAATATATATATATATATATATATAAAGTTATCACTCTTACCCATACTATTTGCATTGGCCTGTGTATAAAGACATCAGCTTTCCTTAAGAGTAATTTTTTTCCAGTCCCTTTATATACCCTCTGCTTCCAGCAGAGGGTGCCAGTTATTCTCATTGCCATTGGAATGACCTTGGTTTAAATGAGCTGGTTTAAACCCTCTGGTGACGTTGCTGTGTTGTCTGCAGACTTGGTACTAACTGCAGCTTTCTGTTGTTGTGTTCCCTAACACTCCCCCCCCCCAATCTGTCTTCCCTTCCTGACGTGTTGTTCTAGTGCAGCGGTGGGGCTAGCATTCCTTCACCTGACCATTCCCTAGCCAGGGACTGCTGTAGGGACTTTTCAGGGCTTCAGGTTCCTTCAGGTTCCTTCTCGGCGACAGGTGAGGAACCCATATGGGGACCGGCCAGGAGTGCAGGGTACAGCGGCAGGTAGTGGAGATGTCCATCTTTCCTCTCACTAGCGCTAGGGCCCACCTTTGTTAAAGTGTCCCCGGTGTCCCCCTTGTTTGTTGTTTGTTGTGGTGTAACCCCTGTTGTTCTATGTTTTGTTCACGCCGGACACTCCCCTAGTCCACGTTGTGACACTTTGTAATATATTTTATTAGAGAAATCTGCTTCTTTCTCCTCCTGGACTAATCATTGACTCCGAATTCATGGGTAAAATCTATATTTAGTGAAGAGATTTTCCCCATTACTGATATAGTAGTTGACAGTTGGTGCTTTGAAAAATCTATGGAAAGGGGAGGAGCTAGAGGCGGACACTGAGATTTTACTGCCAGTTCCATAGAATTTTATGAGCACCAACTGTCATCTCAGTAATTTGAACATTTGAATTCACTGAAGACAGATTTTAGCTGTCGAGAATTTTGAGAATGAATGATCAGCCCAGAAGGATTTCTCTGATAAGATAAATTACAAAGTTTTCTGTTTTTTTTTAAATTATTTTCATGTGAACTATTGATTTATGAAAATAATTAAATATTAAAAATAAGGGTTATTCTTTATGAGCATAAATCTTTCAGTGTATAAGTGTGCCTTTACTGGATGCAACTCGGCTCTCGGCTGTTCCTTTGAAATATAGACACGTAATTAGATGCAGATAAGAAGTCTTTCACAGCAGATTACAGGCATCTTCCACATTTCTCCAAGCTGTGTACTTTACAGAATAAACATTGACAATATACACAAGATAACGCTCTCATAGAGACAGATAAGACCTGTTCAAACATTGTTGTGAAAATCACCTGCCATGTCATTTAAGTATACTTTTCCAGGTCATGCCCCCGGCGCTCACCGATGATGTCACCGAAACCTTACAGCGAATTAATGGGAAACTCTGACACGAATCAGGTTTCCTGGGATAATGAGTTGCTTAGAAATCAATGCTGTAGGATTGATTGACAAATATTTTTGATTCCATGGCGATGTGCTAGAGCTGTGAAAGGCAGGTGGCACGTATCAGCCGCGAGGAGCGTCACACCGGGGTCCTCTCATCCAACAGAGTACATTATTCTGCGCTCCATCTATACAGAACATGGGAAGGCCCCCAATTTAATATTAAACTATTGTTGTCTACTCCTGGTGGGCTCAGTGAACACTTTCCCTAAGACCCCTTCAGACGTCCGTGTCTCCGGTACGTGTTTGGTCAGTTTCCTCACGTTCCGGAGACACGGGCACACGTAGACCCATTAAAATCGATGGGTCTGCGCTCATGTCCGTGTTTTGCCATGGATCGTGTGTACGTGTGGAGCATACGTGTGCTCCACACGTAGACATGTCCATTTTTCTCCTGCATCATGGGTGTCATACGGACCGCACGGATGTGATCCATGTGACACGCAGCGGAGAAAACACACGTGTCTATGAAATAAAAAGAATTTCTATACTCACCTTCTCCAGCGCTGCTGTTTCTGCCGCTGCTGGCACTTGCTTCCGACCTTCGCTCATTATGCTCATTGCATATTCACTCCACTACGGACCGGAAGCAGCAGCAGCGGGAAGTCGGCAGGACCGGAGACCGAAGATCATCACCACGGACAGCAACTCCAGGGACAGGGGAGCAGAAAGTTCCCGTTCTCCGTGTGTTATCACGGATAACACACGGAGAACACACATGTGCCATAAACATGACATACAGAGGACAATACTGTCACGCTCCCCGGGTCCTCTGCTCCGTTCCCTGGGTCCTCTGCTCCGCTCCCCGGCTCACCTGCCACGCTCCCCGCTCTCCAGCCTCCAGTCCCAGCGCTTCCCAGGCCCCCTGGTCCCCGCTCCCGGCGCCCGTCGGCTTCCCAGTCCATGGCCGGCTCTGCTGCGTCCTCCTCTCAGCTTCCTGTGTTGGCTTCTGGCACCCGGGCCGCGCACATGCGCATTAGGGCGCGCGCGCGGTCACTGACCCTTTCTTAAAGGGCCAGTGTCCACGAACAGGAAATGATGCACACAGGTACAGGGTATATAGGGGGTTAATGTCCAAGGGAGCGGGGCCTGTTCTTCGTGTTTTCCCAAGCTAGGAGTCAGGTCTCCTTGTGTTCTGTGAGATACTTACCTCTCTGTCTTCTAGAGCCGATCCTGCATCGCCATCCGGTCCTGCTGTGTCTCGAACCCCGAACGCTGCCCATCTGCCATCCTGACAGTCCGCACCATCTTGGTTCCCTGCGGTGACCCGTCATCTCGCTCTAACGGTTCCGGACCCCGCCTGACATCATCACGGCTTCCGAACCTGAGCTCCGTCACCCGGACCACCATCAGTGACCTCGTGGTCCCAGGGACTTCTCCATTGTCTTCCAGTGCACGGACTGTTCTGCTACCTAAAGTGCTCCGGCTACCGGACTCCTTTCCCTCATCGGGGAGTTCGGGCCAGTGGATCCACCTCCCGGGTCTGCCCATCCACCTGGCCCTAACAAATACGCACCTTTGGCACGTCCTTGAAAAACGTGTGTGATTTTCACGAACGTGTGAAAGAGACCTAAGGGCTACTGGTGGACACAGACAGAAGAAGCCTCAGTGCAAGAACAATATATGGCCCTTTGCAGTCCAATAGCTCAGCATAATGCACAATTTTACCTGCTTTGGAGGTAGAAATGGCCCCCTGACCTCCTGGGCCCTTATAAGGCTGCAAAGGTTGCACCAATGATTAGAGATGGGTGAACCAGCAGATATTTGGGTTCAGTGGATCCAGCCGTATTGAAAAAAAAAAAATCCGGTTTGGGACCAGACTTGAACCCGAACATCTTGCCTGGACGCCGAACCCCATATAAGGCTATAGGGACCCGAACAGTGTACTGTAAAATGGTGGTAGAAAGGGCTAGCTGGATTAGAGCAGGACCGTTATACTTACTGAGTCTCCCGAACAGCTGCTTCCATTAACCCTCCTACATATTCACTGCTTCCCCCACCCACCAGCAGTCCCGGCGTCTGTGATTGGTTGCAGTCAGACTGCTCCCTCACCCTGTGTGACAGCGTCTCTGATTGGTTGGAATCACACACGCTGTCTGCGTAGCTATAGTGTAAAAATAAATCAATTGGCGTAGGGTCCCCCCATATTATGATACTAGGCGCAGATAAAGCATACGGCCACATGCTGCAGCCTACAGCCATGTGCCTATCTTGGCTATGTATCAAAATAAAAGGGATCCTATGCGGCTTTTAAAAAAAAATCATTTAAATACTTAAAAAGCTGGAATGCGGTCCCCCCAATTTTGATACCAGCCATGATAAAGCCCGACAGCTAGGGGCTGGAGAGACCCATGGTTATTGGGCCCCCAGGCTAAAAATAGCAGCCCGTAGCCACCCAGAATTGTCACATCCATTAGATGCGAAAATACCGTCACTTTTCTCACCTCATCCCGATTGCCCTGGTGTGGTTGCAATCGGGGTAATATAAGGGGTTTATGAGAGCTCACAGCTTCCACTAAGCCCTAGATTAGTAATGGAAGGCATCTATGAGACCCCCATTCCCCATTACTAATACTGGAAGTGAAAAGAAACAGACACAAACACCGAAAAATAAATCCTTCATTTGAAATAATATACAAAAAGACACCCTCTTTCTCCAATTTATTAACTCCAAATACCCAATTCCAATGTAATCCACACGAGGTCCTATGACGATCCCGGCTCTGCTACTTACTGAAGTCACAGTTCTCGGGCACAGAACATGATCACATGCAGAGACTGACTGAGCCACAGCTGTGAGCGGTGACGTCACTCAGTTTATCTGCGGTCCCAGCTGGAGGTTCCCGCGGTTCTCCACCTATGACTGTAAGTAACCTGACCTCAGGTGAACTGAGTTCAATCAGACTTTCATCTCCTGGCAGAAAACCTTGGGGATATGGCAGATATGGAGCTGAAATTGATAAACCAAATTCCTGCACCCATACTGCATCTCCTGGCAAAAAGAACGTGGTTTTGTGCCAGGAGATGCAGGTCTCTAAACTAAGCAGAGTCCAATTAAAAGGCTGCAAAGAATGTTTAAAAAAAAAACCAGAAAAACTCATGCAAAAGTAATTTCCGCATGAAACCCTGTGTGGTATTTCACCTTTTCCTACATCAGGGGTGCGGAACCTCCGGCCCGCGGGCCATATGCGGCCCGCGACGACTTTTCCTGCGGCCCCTGAGCTGATTCCCGGGGACTGCAGTACTGGAGCGGCAGCCGCACCTTGCTGGCTGCTGGCCCTTTAAAACCCCACACAGCGCGTTCAATGCTGAACGCTGCATTTCCTATACCTGAGAGACTACGTCCCCACGCTGGCACTGCCTACGTGAGGACGTACTTTGTAGGTGGGGTCAGCGTGAGGAGCGCTAAAATCAAACAGGAATGGATTGACTGTCAATCATCCCCAAGGTCTGTTCCCAGCGGCGGCGGCTCCCTGTGCCCGGCGGTGGTGGTGGCTTCCTGTACCCAGCGGCGGCGGTGGCTCTTTGTACCCGGCGGCAGCGGCTCCCTGCACCCGGCGGCGGCGGCTCCCTGCACCCGGCGGCGGCTCCCTGTACCCGGCGGCGGCTCCTTGTGTCCGGCAGCGGCGGTGGTGGCTCCCTGTGTCCGGCAGCGGCGGCTCCCTGTGCCCGGCTGCGGCGGTGGCAGCTACCTGTGCTCGGTGGCGGCGGCTCCTTGTGCCCAGCGGAAGCTGCTCCTCTCTGTGCGCGCCAGCAGCGCTCTCCGTGCCCGCAGCCACCTCCAGCACTCAGTGATCCAGGCCTCCCCCAGTTCTCTAACTGCCTCCAAGCTCCCCCGGGTCTGCCTGTGCCCCCAGCGCTCTGTGCCCCTCCTTTCTCCCCACTGATCTGTGCCCACCCCCAGTCCCCCCCAGTGATCTGTGCCATCTCCCCAGTGATGTGTGCTGTCTCCCCAGTGATCTCCGTGCCCCCTCAGTCTCCCCAGTGATCTTTGTGCCCCCTCAGTCTCCCCAGTGATCTTTGTGCCTCTTCAGTCTCCCCAGTGATATTTGTGCCCCTTCAGTCTCCCCAGTGATCTCTGTGCCCCTTCAGTCTCCCCAGTGATCTGTGCCCGCCCCCAGTGATCTGTGCCGTCTCCCCAGTGATCTGTGCCCGCCCCCAGTGATCTGTGCCGTCTCCCCAGTGATCTGTGCCGTCTCCCCAGTGATCTGTGCCGTCTCCCCAGTGATCTGTGCTGTCTCCCCAGTATCCCCAGTGATCTGTGCTGTCTCCCCAGTGATCTGTGCTGTCTCCCCAGTGATATTTGTGCCCCCTCAGTCTCCCCAGTGATCTTTGTGCCCCTTCAGTCTCCTCAGTGATCTTTGTGCCCCTTCAGTCTCCCCAGTGATCTCTGTGCCTCCCCAGTGATCTCTGTGCCCCCCCAGTCTCCCCAGTGATCTGTGCCCCCCCAGTGATCTGTGCCGTCTCCCCAGTGATCTGTGCTGTCTCACCAGTCTCCCCAGTGATCTGTGCTGTCTCCCCAGTGATCTCTGTGCCCCCCCAGTCTCCCCAGTGATCTCTGTGCGCCGAGCCTCTCCCATGTCTGTCTGTGCCTTCATCTTCTCCCATCCTTCTCTGTGCCATTTGTGCCCCCAGCGTCCCCCAGGTTTGTCTGTGCCTCCAGCCTCTCCCATCATTCTCTGTGCCCCCATGGCTGTCTGTGTCCCTCCGGCATCCCCCAGGGATGTCTGCCCCCGGCTATGTATATAACCCCAGCAATGTTTATGCCCCCCAGTCTTGTCTGTGCAACCCAGTGATGTGTATATACCCAAAGTGATGTATGTACCCCCAGTGAAGTCTATGCCCTGCTGCTTCCCTAGTGATGTATATTCCTCCCAGCCCTCCCCAGCAATGTTTATGCCCCCCAGCTATGTCTGTGCTCCCCATCAATGATGTATGTACCCCCCCAGTGATGTCTATTCCCCCAGTGATGTCTATTCCCCCAGCCTCCCCAGTGTTCTATATTCCTCCCAACCCTCCCCTGTGGTGTATATGTTCCCATACCCTCCTCTGATGTATATACAGCAGTCCCAAACAACTCAAACCTGGAAAAGCAGTTGTGAAAAGCAACAAGATCAACATCGCCTAATATTACAGCTGCACCAAAAAGTAGAAGCTCCAGCCGCCACAGTGAGATAATTGTTTGACCAAATATATTAGGGTAATTTTCAAGTTGATAATTTTGTGCGGCCCCGAAGGTTGATAGAAATTTCCAAATGGCCCCCGGCAGAAAAAAGGTTCCCCACCCCTGTCCTACATGCACATACACTTTTAGGTATGTCCATACTGATATTTTTTTTTCCTGAGTTTTTGGAGTGGAATCTTAGTGGAAATTCTCCAAAATCCCTCTCAGAAACTCAGAACTCCTCCAAATTGTAGGTGTTTATACTCCAAAAGCTCAGCAAAAAAATAGAGAAGTGGATTTTTGTGGATCAAAAACCAGAGCATGGACAGAGTCATAACAGCTGCATTTTTTTTTACATGCGTGCGTTTTCACTGCATTTTTGCATGTGGATTTTTTTTCCACTTGTTTGAATATGTGAAAAAAAAGTTGCAAAAATGCTGAAAAAAAAGCTATGTGCCCATGATCAGGACTCACTGCATCCTGGACGCAGCGGGTCCTGACCTGCGGGACCACGAGTCTACTCCGCAGGAGAACGCAGGAGACTGCAGCTGCTTGTACCCACGATCAGGGTTCAGTGCGCTGCGGACTCCTCGCTGTGTTCTCCCTACGGAGGACACATGCGAATCCGCAGCAAACAATTGAAATGCTGTGGCCTGGAAAGCCGCACCGCAGGTCAGTGTTTGCTGCGGAAATAACAAGCACAGTGGGCACGGGATTTCTAGAAATCCATCCACTGTGCTTGTACTGTACAATGCAGCGTTTTGGACACAGCAAAAACACGCTGCATCCAAAATGCTGCAAACACCGATCATGGGCACACACCTTTATACAGCTATAAATAAAAAACTGCTTCAAATCTGCAACGAAAATGTATCAATTATAAGGGAAAACTACAAATAAAAAAACTAAAACGTAATGATCAGAGAAGATTGTTATGTATTTTCTTGAGGCCTCCATCTCGTCCTATGAGGATAAAAAGCAGTAAAAGAAAAAAAAATTGTGTTAAAAAGACCAACATGTCAATATTTTGGTGCGTTTACTGCAATCATATTGTGGCATTTTTATTCACAAGACTATAAAAAATTGCACAAAATACCATAATGTGGTTGTGAAAAATACGCCAGAAAAGTGACATAATTTTCCCAATTTTTTTTTTAAAATCTTCATTGTGAAGCTTGTTTTATGCAAATTAGAAGCTTTTTTTTAATGTGTATTTTGGCAGGGAGTGTACGCCAACAACTATATTGGAAAAACTCTTTGTGAACCTGTCACATAAGAAAATACCAAAAATTCCAGAATTGCTGTTTTGTTTTTTTGAGGGCTTTATTTTAACAAAAGTAAAACATTAAATTTTTTATATTGAAATTACCAAAATATTAACATGTTTTTTTTTGTGTTTTAACACATTTTTTTTTTTTAAAGTAATTTTCAACTGAAATGACTGTGAAGCCTGATTCATGCAGATTTGAAGGGTTTTTTTATGTGCATTTTGGCAGGGAGTTTGCACCAAAAACTATATCGAAAAACCTTTTGTGAATTCTGTCTTATTACCCGCTTTTGTGAACCTGTCACATAAGAAAAATACTAAAAATTCCAGAATTGCTGTTTTTTTTTAACACATATTTTGAAAAGTGATTTTTTATTGAAATGACTGTAAAGCGTGTTTCACGCAGATTTGAAGGTTTTTTAAAGTGTATTCTGGCAGGGAGTCTGCGCGAAAAACTAAGTCGAAAAACCCTTTATGAACCTGTCACATATGAAAAGTTCAGTAATAAACATTCCAGAATTGCTGCTTTTTCTTTTTTTTTTTAACACACTCTTATTTTTTTTTTATTGAAATGACCCAAAAATTTTATTTATTTTTTTTTTACACAAAAAGCCCCGTGTGAAGGTATTGTAATAGGATGCGTGCCCACGATCAGTGTTGGTAGCATTTTGGATGCAGCATGCTTTAGCTTGGTTCAAAATGCTGCGTTGTACAGTATAAGCACAGTGGATGGGATTTCTAGAAATCCCATGCTTAGCGTGCGTGTGCGGCCCACAGGAAAAACTGATCTGCGGTTCGGCTTTCCTGAGCCGCAGCATGTCAATTTTTTTTGCTGCGGAGTCGCAAGCGTCCTCTGTAGGGAGAACACAAGCGGGGGACCGCAGCGCATTGAACACAGATCGTGGGCATGGGCAGCTGCCGTCTCCTGCAGAGGAGACTCTCGGCCACCGCAGGTGAGGACCCGCTGCGTCCAGGATGCAGCGGGTCCTGATCGTGGGCATATATCCTTAGGGTATGTTCCAACGTTGCTGTTTTGGATGCACCAAAAACTACATCTCTTGGCAGGAAAAATGCTTCCGATTTTAATTTTTTTAATGCTTTTTTTTCTTTTTGCATTCCGATAGGAAAAACGCAGAAACAATTGACGTGTTTTCTGCACTAAAATCTGCAAGGAAAAAATCTGCTACATGTGCACAGCACTTAGGATTCTCATATACTTTCTTGATTGATTAAAATCTGCAAGAAAAAAAACGCAGCGTGTATACACAGCCAAAGACAAATGATCAAAATTCCAGAATTGTTGTTTTTTTTATCAACTTCCTAAAAAAGTGTAATAACTAATAAAAGATTGGTCTTATGGGACCATAAAAAACCCTACACATTGGGATGCAAAACCCTCCCCAAAAACAAGGAGAAAAATATTTTTTTAAGAAAAGGGACATATTACATTGGGTACGAAGTAATTTCCCATTTCCTAAATGTGACAGACGGGGCAGCGGAAGGGAAGGAGAACCGTCCCATATCCTAAATGTGACGGACGAGGCAGCGGGAGGGAAGGAAAACCTTCCCAAATCCTAAATGTGACGGATGGGGCAGCAGGAAGGAATATTCCCAAATCCTAAATGTGACGGACGGGGCAGCGGGAGGGAAGGAGAACCTTCCCAAATCCTAAATGTGAAAGACGGGGCAGCGGGAGGGAAGGAGAATCTTCCCATATCCTAAATGTGACGGACGGAACAGCGGGAGGGAAGGAGCATCTACCCATATCCTAAATGTGACGGATGGGGCAGCGGGAGGTAAGGAGAATCTTCCCATATCCTAAATGTGACGGATGGGGCAGTGAGAGGGAAAGAGAATCTTCCCATATCCTAAATGTGACGGACAGGGCAGCTAGAAGGACTCTTCCCATATCCTAAATGTGACGGACGAGGCAGCAGGAGGGAAGGAGAATCTTCCCATATCCTAAATGTGACGGACGGAACAGCGGGAGGGAAGGAGAATCTTCCCATATCCTAAATGTGACGGACGGAACAGCGGGAGGGAAGGAGAATCTTCCCATATCCTAAATGTGACGGATGGGGCAGCGGGAGGGAAGGAGAATCTTCCCATATCCTAAATATGATGGATGAGGCAGCGGGAGGGAAGGAGAATCTTCCCATATCCTAAATGTGACGGATGGGGCAGTGAGAGGGAAAGAGAATCTTCCCATATCCTAAATGTGACGGACAGGGCAGCTAGAAGGACTCTTCCCATATCCTAAATGTGACGGACGAGGCAGCAGGAGGGAAGGAGAATCTTCCCATATCCTAAATGTGACGGACGGAGCAGCGGAAGGGAAGGAGCATCTTCCCATATCCTAAATGTGACGGATGGGGCAGTGGGAAGGAAGGAGAATCTCCCATATCCTAAATGTGACGGACGGGGCAGCAGGAGGGAAGGAGAATCTTCCTATATCCTAAATGTGACGGATGGGGCAGCGGGAGGGAAGGAGAATCTTCCCATATCATAAATGGGATGGATGGGGCAGCGGGAAGGAAGGAGAATCTCCCATATCCTAAATGTGATGGACGGGGCAGCAGGAGGGAAGGAGAATCTTCCCATATCCTAAATGTGACGGACGGGGCAGCGGGAGGGAAGGAGAATCTTCCCATATCCTAAATATGACGGATGGGGCAGCAGCAGGGAAGGAGAATCTTCCCATATCCTAAATGTGACGATGGGGCAGTGAGAGGGAAAGAGAATCTTCCCATATCCTAAATGTGACGGACGGGGCAGCGGGAGGGAAGGAGAATCTTCCCATATCCTATATCTGACGGACGGGGCAGCAGGAGGGAAGGAGAATCTTCCCATATCCTATATGTGACGGACGGGGCAGCGGGAAGGAAGGAGAATTTCCCATTTCCTAAATGTGACAGACGGGGCAGCGGAACGGAAGGAGAATCTCCCATATCCTAAATGTGACGGAGGCAGCGGGAGGGAAAGAAAACCTTCCCAAATCCTAAATGTGACGGATGGGGCAGCAGGAAGGAATATTCCCAAATCCTAAATGTGACGGACGGGGCAGCGGGAGGGAAGGAGAACCTTCCCAAATCCTAAATGTGAAAAACGGGGCAGCAGGAGGTAAGCAGAATCTTCCCATATCCTAAATGTGACGGATGGGGCAGTGAGAGGGAAAGAGAATCTTCCCATATCCTAAATGTGACGGACAGGGCAGCTAGAAGGACTCTTCCCATATCCTAAATGTGACGGATGAGGCAGCAGGAGGGAAGGAGAATCTTCCCATATCCTAAATGTGACGGACGGAACAGCGGGAGGGAAGAAGAATCTTCCCATATCCTAAATGTGACGGATGGGGCAGCGGGAGGGAAGGAGAATCTTCCCATATCCTAAATATGACGGATGGGGCAGCGGGAGGGAAGGAGAATCTTCCCATATCCTAAATATGACGGATGAGGCAGCGGGAGGGAAGGAGAATCTTCCCATATCCTAAATGTGACGGACGAGGTAGCAGGAGGGAAGGAGAATCTTCCCATATCCTAAATGTGACGGACGGAGCAGCGGAAGGGAAGGAGCATCTACCCATTTCCTAAATGTGACGGACAGGGCAGTGGGAAGGAAGGAGAATCTCCCATATCCTAAATGTGATGGACGGGGCAGCAGGAGGGAAGGAGAATCTTCCCATATCCTAAATGTGACAGATGGGGCAGCGGGAGGGAAGGAGAATCTTCCCATATCATAAATGGGATGGATGGGGCAGCGGGAAGGAAGGAGAATCTCCCATATCCTAAATGTGACGGACGGGGCAGCGGGAGGGAAGGTGAATCTTCCCATATCCTAAATGTGATGGATGGGGCTGCAGGAGGGAAGGAGAATCTTCCCATATCCTAAATGTGACGGACGGGGCAGCAGTAGGGAAGGAGAATCTTCCCATATCCTAAATGTGATGGATGGGGCTGCAGGAGGGATGGAGAATCTTCCCATATCCTAAATATGACGTATGGGGCAGCGGGAGAGAAGGAGAATCTTCCCATATCCTAAATGTGACGGACGGGGCAGCAGGAGAGAAGGAGAATCTTCCCATATCCTAAATGTGACGGACGAGGCAGCGGGAGGGAAGGAGAATCTTCCCATGTCCTAAATATGACGTATGGGGCAGCGGGAGAGAAGGAGAATCTTCCCATATCCTAAATGTGACGGACGGGGCAGCAGGAGGGAAGGAGAATCTTCCCATATCCTAAATATGACGTATGGGGCAGCAGGAGGGAAGGAGAATCTTCCCATGTCCTAAATATGAAGTATGGGGCAACGGGATGGAAAGAGAATCTTCCCATATCCTAAATGTGATGGACGGGGCAGCAGGAGGGAAGGAGAATCTTCCCATATCCTAAATATGACGGACGAGGCAGCGGGAGGGAAGGAGAATCTTCCCATGTCCTAAATATGACGTATGGGGCAGCGGGAGAGAAGGAGAATCTTCCCATATCCTAAATATGACGGACGGGGCAGCGGGAGGGAAAGAGAATCTTCCCATATCCTAAATGTGATGGACAGGACAGGGGGAGGGAAGGAGAATTCCCCTAACCTCCTGCTCCATGAGGAGGAGGATGATCCCACTGGAAGTAGTTGTTCTCTTCCTGGACACAGGAGGGAGGGAGTGATTGTGGAGGAGGAGGAGGAGGAGGAGGAGGATGAGAATACAGCTTTGCAGCCTTGGATTTGCTATCCTGGAAGAGGAGGAGATCTATCTGCAGGGCTGATTTTGCTTTAGATGTGAGAGAAATCTCACTGTACTCCAACCAGAGCAGGAGCTGCCTCATTTCTCCTACATTTTTTATTTTTATTTTTTGCATTTTTAATATTGGATTATTCTATATTTTTTGCATTGGATTGCACTGGATTTATGTTATTTTTTTCACATTTTTTTTTTTTTTTTTTTTTTTGGCATTGGATCTGAAGCCCTTGGATGTCACCTGCAGGGAATGAGGAGGACACCCCAGCCTGAAGCAGAAGGGGGGGGACGACCCCCATTACTTCAAGGGATGCTGTGATTGTGAGGGAAAACGTCTTCACTGACTGACATTTTTATTTATTGCATTGTGATAACGTGGGGGGGAAACAATTTTAATAAAAGCGGGGCCTGGAGGAGGAGGAGGAGGTGGAGAGACCGAGCTCTGCGGCGCTTCCCTCTCCAAGATGTCAGCCAGGACGCCATTGCCGACCGTAAACGAGCGGGACACAGAGAACGTGAGTAGCCCTGCGGGCGAGTCCACTCCGGAGGAGGAAAAGGGGGGGCGGGTTTATGAGATCGCCCATATAGGGAGTTCTGGGGGGGATTAATGAATGAAGGAAGGGGAGGGGGCATGTAAAATAAAACCGTAATCAATGAGGGCCTATAAAAAAAGGGCGACATAGGGGGGCGGACTGTCTATTAACCCCCTATATACCGGGCGTCAATGGAATCTTCCGGTTTCGCCGCCTCAGCTTGGGATGTGTTACAATATGGTTTCCTCAGTGCTGGCTGGTGGCTTCAGGGCTAACACAGCTCTGAGGTAAATTTAGTGGAAATTCGATTGGTAGCGATAATCGGTTCACCTAGGGCGACACAAATATACGATTAGTCCGACAATGAGCCCTAATAATTATGCCAAGCATAAAGGAAAATAGATCATCATCCTAAATAATGAGCTAATTAATAGTCCTCATATCAAAAATGTTCAATAACTTGGTTAATAACTGATTACTGACAATATCGAAAATCGTCAAATCTGAGGTGATCCGCTCCTCTGCCGATACCAGCAAGGAAAGACGATATCAAAAATCGCCAAATCTGAGGGGATTGGCTCCTCCGATACGAGCAGGGAAAGACGATATCTAAAATCAACAAATCTGAGGTGATCGGTTTCTCCGTTGATACGAGCAAGGAAAGATATCGAAAAGCGCCAAATCTGAGGTGATCGGCTCCTCCGCCGATACAACCAAGGAGAGACAATATCAAAAATCGCCAAATCTGAGGTGATTGGCTCCTCCGCCGATACGAGCAAGGAAAGACGATATAGAAAAATCGCCAAATCTGAGGTGATCAACTTCTCCGCTGATACGAGCAAGGAAAGATGATATCGAAAATTGACAAAACTGAGGGGATTGGCTTCTCCGATACGAGCAAGGAAAGACGATATCGAAATACGCCAAATCTGAGGTGATCGGTTCCTCTGTCGATACGAGCAGGGAAAGATGATAAAAAAAAATCTCCAAATCTGAGGTGATCGGTTCCTCCGCCGATACGAGCAGGGAAAGATGATATAAAAAAATCGCCAAATCGAAGGTGATCGGCTCCTCCGCCGATACGAGCAAGGAAAGACGATATTGAAAATCGCCAAATCTGAGGTGATCAACTTCTCCGCTGATACGAACAAGGAAAGATGATATCGAAAATTGCCAAAACTGAGGGAATTGGCTCCTCCCATACGAACAGGGAAAGACGTTATCGCAAATCGACAAATCTGAGGTGATCAGCTCCTCCGCTGATATGAGCAAGGAAAGTCGATATAGAAAATCTCCAAATCTGGGGTGATCGGCTCTGCCGATACGAGCAAGGAAAGACAATATTGAAATTCATCAAATCTGAGGTGATCGGCTCCTCCGCCGATATGAGCAAGGAAAGAAATTTTTGGATGATTTTTTTTTTATTTAAATTGTCCCTCGTTGCTGGTCATTATCTCTACTAGTAGCAAGAATTTTCCTTTAAATGATTTTTTATGTAATAAAAAAAACTTGGTTAATAACAGATTATTGGCGACGATATCGAAAATCTCCAAATCTGAGGTGATCGCCTCCAATGTCGATACGAGCAAGGAAAGAAATTTTTCGATGAATTTTTAATTTAAATTGTCCCTCGTCGATGGTCAGTATCTCTACTAGTAGCAAGAATTTCCATTGAAATGATTTTTTATTAAAAAAAAAACAACTTTTTTCTCTGCTGATTGAATAAAAATATTTACGCAATTTATGCCTTTATCGGAATAGTTACGCTACACACTTTGGAAATTGTCCTGAAGAAAGCGCATAACAAGAATTCATCCCTTTGATAGCGAAAAAAAAAGAGATCTCTTGTTCGAAAGGAAATAGATATATGGGCCCTTGTCGAGAACGCTAGAAATACATGTTTTTCCTAAAGGAAATGCATATGGGGCACTTTGTATAAAGATGACATTAGTCGAAAACGTGTTCTGATGACAACGTATTAGGGAACACTTGATCTGAAAGGAACGCGTATCAGTTTGCTCTTTTGCAAGGGAATACGAATCTGGGAGCTTGTCCTGAAGGAAACGGGTATCAGAATGCTCTCTACGGGTATCAGAATGCTCTCTGGACGCTCGTTTTGAAGAGGACATGGATCTGGATGCTTGTTCTGAAGGGGAAGCATATCTGGATCCTTGTTCTGAAGTGGAAATGTATCTGGGTGGTCGTTCTGAAGGGGAAACATATCTAGATGCTTGTTCTGACAGGGATGCGTATTTTTACGCTCATTCTGACAGGGATGCGTATTTCTACGTGCATTCTGATGGGGATTAGTATCTGGACACTTGTTCTGCCGGGAACTCATATTTGGACGCTCATTTTAAAGGGGAAGCATATCTAGACACTTATTCTGACAGGGAAGCGTATTTGGACTCTCATTCCAACGGGGAGTAGTGTTTGGACACTCGTTCTCACGGGGACGCGTATCTAGACGCTTTTACTGACAGGACACATTCTGAAGGAGTCGGGCCTCTAGAATCTTATTTTGAAGGGGAAGCGCATCTGGAATCTCGATCTGGAGGGGACGTTCTGAAGGAAATGGGTATCAGAATCCTTGTTCTGAAGGGAATGTTTATCTGGATATTTGCTCTGATGGGAACTTGTATCTGAATGTGCGTTCTGATGGGAACGCATATCTGGATGCTCGTTTTGAATGGAACATGTATTGATGGGACTGTGCATCTGAACGCATGTTCTAACAGGAACACGTATTTGGACGCTGGTTCTGACTGAAGCACATATCTGGGTGTGCATTCTAACGGGAACGCGTATGTGGATATTTCTTCTGAATGAGTTGCAACTCGTGTTCTGAAGGGGATGTGTATCTGAATGCTTGTTGTGGCAGGGATTCGTATCTGGATACTCGTTCCGACGGGTACTCTTATCTGGACACCCTTTTTAACAGTGACTTGTAACTTGCCGCTCGTTCAGACGGGAATGCGCATCTGGAATATCGTTCTGACAAGAACGCGTATCTGAACTCTCGTTCTGCCGGGACGCTTGTTCTGACTGGTTTGTGGACAATTGTTCTGATGGGGACATGTATGTATGGGGACATTTATATGAATGTTCATTCTGAAGGATTAATATCTGGACACTCATTCTGACTGGACCGCATATCTTAGTGCTCGTTTTGATGGGAATGTGTATCTAGACGCTCATTCTGACAGGAACGCATTTCTGGACGCTCGTTCTGAAGGAAATGCATATTTGGACCTTTGTTCTGAAGGGAAAGTGTATTGAACGATTGTTTTCACGGGAACGCATATCTGGATGCTCGTTTTGATGGGAACCTGTATGTGGACGCGTGTTTTGACGGGCATGTGTATCTGGGCGCTCGTTTTCACGGGAACATGTATCAGTGCTCGTTTTGATGGGAACGCGTATCTGGGTGCTCGTTTTGACAGGAATGCGTATTTGGGCGCTTGTTTTCACAGGAACACATATCTGGGCACTGTTTTTGCTGGGAACACGTATCTGGGCGCTCGTTTTTTTAGGAATACGCATCAGGACTCCCATTTTGACGGGGACGCGTATCTGGACCCTCATTTTGACGGGAATGCGTATCCGGACCCTCTTTCTGATGGGAACGCGTATCTGAACCACGTTTTGATGGGAATACGTATCTGAATGCTCAATCTGATGGGAACATGTATCTGGACTCTCGTTCTAATGGGAACGGGTATCTAAACACTCGTTCTGATGGGAATGTGTATCTGAACGCTTGTTTTGATGGGAATGCGTATTTGGACTCTTGTTCTTATGGGAACACATATCTGAACTCTCGTTCTGTCAGGATACTTGTTCTGACAGGTATGTGGACAATCGTTCTGATGGGGATGTGCATATGGATGTTCGTTCTGAAGGAGAAGCAAGGGGAGGCTCGTTCTGACAGGGATTCGTATCCGAATGCTCGTTCAGACAGGGACTCGTATCTGGATGGTCGTTCTGATGGGAACACATATCTGCACTCTTGTTCTGATGGGAACACGTATCTGCATGCTTGTTCTGATGGAAACGCGTATCTGGATGCTCGTTCTACCTGGAACGCGTATCTGGATGCTTGTTCTGATGAGCACGTGTATGTTGACGCTTGTTCTGACGGCGATGCAGATCTGGACTCATGTTCTGACAGGAACGCGTATCTGGACACTCGTTGTGACGGGAATGTGTATCTGGATGCTCCTTCTGACGGGGATGCCTATCTGAACGTCCTTTCTGAAGGGATGCTTGTTCTGAAGGTACAGGTATCTGGATGCTCGTTCTGATGGGAACGCGTATCTGGACGCTCATTCTGTTGGGTACACATTTCTGGATGCTCGAACTGAAGGGAAAGCGTATCTGAGCAATCGTTCTGATGGGAACTTGTATCTAGACGCTCGTTCTGAATGAAACGCATATCTGGACACTTGTTCTGACTTGAACGCATATCTGGAAGCTTGTTCCAATGGTAAGGCGTTTCTGGACTCGTGTTCTGACTGGCACGTGTTTCTGGACTCGCGTTCTGACGGGAATACATTTCTGGACTCCTGTTCTGACGGGAACGCGTATCTGGATGCTCGTTGTGACGGGAATGCGTATCTGTACGCTCCTTCTGGTGGGGATGCCTATCTAAACGCCCTTTCTGATGGGACGCTTGTTCTGAAGGTACAGGCATCTGAATGCTCGTTCTGATGGCGACGGGTATCTGGATGCTTGTTCTAATGGAAATGAAAATTGTTGTCCTGAAGGGGACACATATCTAGACACTTGTTCTGACAGGGATGCAAACTTTCATCCTGAAGAAGATGTTAATCAGAACACGCGTCCTGAAAGGGAGTCCTATTGCAATGGCTCCTCGGGAAGATACAAAGTTGAAAACCATTGCTTTGAATGAAATTAAGAACGCTCGATCTGTACTCAACGAATATCCAACCATATGTCCTCTCGCGAAGCAAACTCCTTGTGTTAATGACCAGATGGGCTTATTCCACAATGTATAAACCATTTTTAATATCCACCTGTTCCCAGTCATCCATATTTATCTGCAACCACTCTTGAATATTGGTGGCAAATGTTCCATCATCTTTATGACATTTTTTCAGGCCCTGGTGTTTTTCTGCCACGTGAATGGGTTAACCTTACCAATACTTAAGCCTCAGTGATTTAACTAATGCCAGTCCCAGGAGAAATATGATTAAACTGTTGTCATCCATTCTGACTCTTAATTAACCCATGTAGTGAAGGTAAATGGAGAAGATAGTTAAGACCCCCTCCAAGGTGACAGCCTTCTGCTTATTTTGAGCAATTTCAGTCTGTACTGATCCTTTTAATTAACAAGTGCAAGGCCAAATGATGTGTGTACGTAGATATTTCTAAAGTAGGTCCTCATATTACAATTTTTCTGCAGGATCCTTTGTTACTGTTGGGAGGGATACGTATGCTGGGCTAGTGTTGGTTAAGGTAGTCCAGCCATGGCGCAGATAGATGTTTGCTCTGTACAGTATTGCATCAAAGAATAGACCATTTGCAATCTATATAATTTTGTAGAACAAAAACCGTGCCCTGCGGCATTCACCTATGTATCTGTCTGGGCGACAGAAGTTGAAATCCTAAGCAGAAGACATGTAAAAGGCCTTTCGCTGCTTTCTAGATAGTCCCCCCTTTGTTCGTACATCATGAGGAAATTACATCACTCCATTGGCCTTCTACAGTCCGCTTATCTCGCGAATTCCTGAATTCATTTCGCCCATCAAGTACCTGCAAGACGGTTCAGCCTCATTCTTGTTCTTTTCATGTCAGCCGTTATTCGGGAGGGGTGATATGGAGTGTACTTTTGTGGCTCAACGTGATAATTATGGGATTTGGTGTCGATGGGGATTTGACAAGAATCCTCAAATTACACTCTTTACTGTTGGCTTGTAGCTGATCGGTCTGCTTTCAGATTGTGCTTTATGGCCATAATGTCGATGAGGCTAAGTGGGTTTTCATCTGGTGTTCTATGTCCATCTTGACATTTCTATAGATCACCGTGCCAGCTATAAGGTTTCTGCAATGATGCAATGCATTTTTTTAGCCTCTAGATGTATTGAAGGAGTAAGCTGATGGTGTTTCTTCTGATAAAGACTAAGCAAATCAGTATAAACCTGCAGACCTCTGCTCAGTAAGTCTTCAAGATCCTGAAACTGGGATTCACGGATTTCAATAGGTCGTACTAGTTTCCGTAAATTAAGTTTTTGTGATGTACCTATA
Source organism: Anomaloglossus baeobatrachus (assembly GCF_048569485.1). Lineage (NCBI taxonomy): Eukaryota > Metazoa > Chordata > Amphibia > Anura > Aromobatidae > Anomaloglossus > Anomaloglossus baeobatrachus. The sequence goes on along the minus strand of NC_134355.1, from coordinate 32,561,951 downwards.
AGACCTCTCAATCAAACATGTCATATAAACCTGATATATTGTTGCTTACTAAGCGGATTGCATGCATCTTTTTTTCTCTCTCGATCATACCTGAAGAAGGCTGAAGGATAGAACATCCGAGCCGAAACGCGTTGTATAATTAACCATATTTTAATGTACAAATAAAATATCTCTTTGCTTATTTGTATATTGGTGTAGTCATATGACCGAAAATCATCCAATATGTTCCACCATTGGTAGCAGGAGCTCGGAAAGACTAGTAATTGCCTTTGGAACAACCGGATTGCATGGAAACTCTGACCTATCTCTCCCAACGTCCTGTCACAACTGTCACTGCCTTCTCCCTGTTTTTGGAGATTAGTGGCAGCTTGTGGACTGGAGCCCATTATTTCTATCTGGGACTCCACATTTAAATGGGGTTTTGTTTCTTTCGGTGCAGAAATTGTTAATGCTAGCTTTTCTGCTAGCAGCTCTCCTGCAGTTAAGGTCAGCTGCACCTGCTGTGTAGTCACACCCCTATGGATTTAAATAGCAAGGTCTCCCAGCAAGCTTTGCTGACTATAGAAAGCCATTTGTGTACTGACCCCCTTTGGTGAAGGAGCTGCTGAGGATTCGTCCTGAATTTGGATCTTCTCCATTTTTGGTTGTATGCCCCTGTTTGTCGCACCTACCCTTTTGTTGTATTAGTGCAGTGGTGGGCCTAGTGAGCTGCACCGCCCCACTCCTCAGCTAGGACTATAGCAAGGATTTTTTAGGGCTTCAGGTATTCCTGCTCGATGACAGGTGCGAAGCGTGTATACTGTCTGGCTAGGAGTGCAGGGTACAGTGCCAGGTGAAGGCAGGAGCTGTCCATCTACCCTCTCACTAGCGCCAGAGCCCACCACTGTTATTGTGTTCCTGGTGTTTCCCCTTGTTTGCGGTGTTATTGTTGGGTGTTTTTTGTTGCACCTCAGACATTTGTTGGTCTGAACGTGCTCGCCACGCATGTAGCATGACGTGCTCGGCTTGGCATTCCTGTATTCTCTATGGCAGGGATCCCCAACCTGTGGCTCACGAGCCACATGTCATGTGGCTTCCAGGCCTGTGATATGTGGCTCACGGCTGTCTTCTAGACCTAGTGCAAATGCAACAAGCTGGCAAACAGCAATGACGAGCAGGTCTCCAGTTGATGAATTATGTAACTAGCCCCACACAGAAGAGCAGATCTGGATACCCACATACTGGTCTTAGGGGTTTAGAGATAATTTAAGTATGTTAGGCTGGAGACAGGATGATACTACACGTCAGAGGAGGTGTTTGATGCTGGATGTGACAGTGTGGTGGGAGTGCTTGATGCGACAATACTAAACTGAGGTATTGTGGGAACCCCTGAATTTTGGTATACTGCCTTGGTTTGATTTTTGTGGAAAAGCTTTGGCTATCATTATACCTGTAATGTGGGGCTCTGGGTGTAACTACTATGGGCGGGGGGTAGAAGCTGGATGTGGTTCGCGACTTTCTCACAGAGCTGAATGTGGTTCACCACCTTCTCTTTGGCCTCCTTCACACATTTGTGTCTCCTGTACGTGTGACGTTCGTTTTCACACGTACTAGAGACACGGACACATGTAGACCCAATAGAATCTATGGGCTTGCGCATACGTCCGTGTTTTGACATGAACCGTGTGTCCGTGAGGAGCACACGCGTGTCTGTGTCTTCACACAGTGACATGTCTGTTTTCTGCCGACAGCACAGATGTCACACGATGAGTACCAGAGGAAACAGATGTCACTGAGAAATAAATGTAATTTTATACTTACCTGTCTTCGGCGCTGCTGTTGCTTCCAGACCCGCCCATTATGCTCATGAATATTCACTGCACTGACTGCAAACACAGAAGCAAATCTGACAGCAGTGCCAGAGACAGGTAAGTATACAAGTTCATGCTGTCTGTGTGCTATCCGGATGTCACACTGATAGCACACAAACAGCACACAGAACACACACACGGACAGACATTCGTACCTACACCATGAACCGTGCAAAATGTTTGTTTTTTGCACGGACGTATGAAGGAGGCCTTAGGGCTGAATGTGGCTTTCCAGGCCAGAAACGTTGAGAATCACTACTCTATGAGAAGAGTGCAGTAAGCCACTGTCAGCCTCATCTGGCTGCAGCCTATCTACCTCTTAAAAGGAATCTGCAACCAGGTTTTTTGCTATGTTATCTGAGAGTAGCATCATTTCGGCCAGTGACCCTAATTCCAGTGATGTATCACTTACTAGGTTGCCTCTGCAGTTTTGATAAAATCCCCTGAATGCAGAGCCCTGTTTAACCCCACCCATGCCACTGATTGGCAGCTGTCTGTGTACACTTTGTCAGAAAGCAGCTAATAAGTTGTGCGGATAGGTTCCACAGAGCAGGAAGACTACGTGTCACACGATAACTAGCCTTAAGTGATAATCTGCAGCCCATAAAACACTAACATTATTAAAACTACAACATTTGTCTTAGTAAGAGACACATCTCTGGAAACAGGATCTCTGGCCCTCCATCTTGCTGCTTTCAGATTACATAGGTAAAAAAACCTGGTGCACCTAGAGCTCATGAGGAGCGGTATATTTTTCATTGGCTGCCATATAGGTTTAGTGGGATGTTGGAGATATGAATGATATCAACAAGGAAAACGTCTTTACCTGTAGTATACAATGGAGCACGCCTTGTCTGCCTTGTGCAAGATTTGAGGTATACTGAGTTACAGTAAATGTCTTATAAACCTTTTTTAGAACCCATAATCAACTCTGTGTAAAACAGAACCATAATACAGCCATGTACAGAACCCCTTAGACCCATTTTCATTGAGAGGTGACCACACATGTAGAGTCAGAGCAGACCAGGCTCCCAGAGGAAAGGCAGAGAGCGTATTAACTGTTTCTGCCTTCACAGTCCCTGGCCCATTAGTCCCAGCAATCATGTGATCGCTATTTGACAGGACACATGACCATATTGGTCTAACTGGACTCTTCACAGCTAGCTGTGATAATTTTCACTAGGCCGGGCTGTTTTCCCGTGTAATTGTGTCACATGGTGTTAGCCTCTAAATTCACCTAGTGGCATGAAACGCTGTTCAGACACACAGACTCTGACACTCCACACACTATGGTTTCTCTGGTGCTTCTGAGTTGCACAGGAAGGCTCGGGCGTTGACCAGCTGTGTGCTCATTAGTGATCGGGCTGGCAGGTGTTAATTGCTGCTAGCCTGCTGGTTACCTTTTGGATCATATGTTGCGGGAGATCTATCACAGTTAGGCTATGTGCACACAGTGCGTTTTTGCACGTTTTTCAGGTGCGTTTTTGTGCGTTTTTGGGCTCAAAACTGCATGACTCTGCTTCCCCAGCAAAGCCTATGAGTTTTCATTTTTGCTATCCGCACACAACTTTTTTTTTTAGCTGCGTTTTTGAGCTGAAAAAAAAAATGATCATGTCAATTCTTTTAAGCGTTTTACTGCGTTTTCCACCCATGCAATGCATTGGAAAAACGCAGCCAAAAACGCATCGAAAAGCGGCAAAAACGCATGGGTTTTTACCTTTGCGTTTTTGCCACGAGTGTGTTTTGTACATTTTTAGCGGCCAAAAATGCTGCATCTTTGTAGTCACAAAAAATGGCAAGGTGCGCACATAGCCTTACTCGTTGCCTTTTTAATATGGAAAAATCTGTCTTCTCATGCTGTCTATAGCTTTTCCTAATCCGGGCCATGTGCTGTTGTGTTCCTCTTGCTGGTGATTTAGGTCGGGGCCACACGGGGCACTACTGCGATCCTCGCATGACACTTGGCTCACGCTGGCAGCACAGTAGGAGCAGAGTGTCATGTGAGTGTCACTGCGACTGAGGTCCAATAATGCGATCGGACCTCAGCTGCGGGGGGCGGGCCGGCTTTGAGGGGCGGGCAAGCGATGCGAAGGGGAGGGCCGGCGCTGCGGAGGGGTGGGAGGGATTTATCTCCCTCTCTCCTCCGTAGCCGGCTATTGCCACTCTCGCCCTGCACGCGCATACACCCGTGTATTGCGAGTGAAGTGCGATTTTTTTTCTCACCCCATAGATTTGAATGGGTGCGAGAGAAACAAAGATCGCATTACACCCGTAGCATGCTGCGATTGTTTTCTCGATTAGGGTTGAGAAAATAATCGCTCATGGGTGCCGACACACAGGCTAATATTCGTCTGAGTGGAATGTGATGTTTTATCGCACTCCACTCGCTCTGCTTGTTGGTGTGTGGTGGAAACCCTCTCTTCATCTCATCGTTTCCTCTCTGCTCTTTATTTGCTCCTAATCACGTATTGTCTTATATCTCCGTGTGTGTTAGGCTGCTTTCACACCTCCGGTTTCTGCAATGCGGCACACTCCGGCACTTTGCAGGAAAATCGCAACCGTTTTTTTTTTGCTGCCGGTTGCGGTTTTTCTGCATAGACTTTAATTAGTGCCGCATTGTGCCGCATGGCCTTGCGTTCCATCCGGTTTTTGCCGCATGCGGCAGATTTAGCCGATGCGGCGGCCGGATGGAACGTTGCCTAGCACGTTTTTTCGTGCGGCAAAAAAAACCACATCGCGCCACATTCGGCCGATGCGGCGCATTTTTCAATGCATGCCTATGGCGGCCGGATGCGGCAAAAACCGCATCCGGCCGCCGCATGCGGTTTTTGCCACTGCGCATGGGAAAAACTTATGCAAAGGATGCGGTGTTTTCACCGCATCCGTTGCATAGCTTGCACAGCCGGATTGAGCCGCAGAGCTCAAGCCGGATGTGTGAAAGCAGCCTTAGCTGTGTGATTTTTTGGTTTGGTTTGGTGGGTTTTGGTTTCCCGTTTGTCCATATCTGTGAGTTCAACCACTCCTGTCCTAGTCCTCCCCTGGGGTTGCGGAGAGGGGGTATTGGATCAGGGCTCTCCAAGAGCAGGGCAAAGAAAGTGGCCATCTTCACTATCAGAGGTATCTCTGAAATCAGCGACAGATAGAGTCCCCCTAGTTTGAGGGCCAGATTAGGAGCCCGTCCCCTGTTATACCCTCACACCCCGTGACAAATTGAATCTGATATGGTACCTCCAGTAATACAGTCAATAATTACTAACAAAAATAACAAAGAAAGAAAGTGCCCTTTCTGCCCTTTGGGGGTTTCATATTACAAAAAATAAAGTCAAAGAAAAAATAGTATGTAGAGAATCTTAATAAATAGTTAAAGAAAGCCCAAGTGATAATTAAGTCTCGATGCAGTTGCCTTGAATAGTCTAAAGGTTGCACAATGGAGGAATAAATATAATTTTATTATTTTTAGGTTATTATTATACTTCATCAGAAAAATAATGATTTTGCAAAATTAAAAGGACAATATTGCAAAAAAAAAAAAAAGCAACTGCTAATAGGTTGTTATTATTATAAATAATAAAAGATGTATCTGCAAAATGAGCAAAAAAAATATTCTTTAATACTCTAAAATTGAAAACAACTTGGCACATGCAAAAGCAAAACAAATTGCACTGGTTAAAGATGGTGGCAATCAGTTTGCAGGACCCGATCCAGTAGCCACATTGGCTCTTCTTTTGAATAGCCGGCCCGGCGCCTTGTCACACACATCATGTTGCAATGATGAGGACCGGCTACTCAAAATAGGAGCTGGAGAAGCCTTGAAGTAAGAGGTGGTTCTCAAGACCCCTGTTCAGCACCGACAGATTACTGACCCTGCCGCTGGATTGGGTCCTGCCATTCGATTTGCACCATTTCTACTACTGATCATTAAGGTCCAGAATCCATCAGGGAAGAGGATAAAGATTTTAGGGATCTGAGTGATCTTTTCCTTTTCCTGATTTACTACCATAATTTTCATTTGACCCTTGACGAGATGTACATGGTAATATCTCTATTAAAATCTGTACTGGTATTTGTTCATTCTTCTCATTGAAAAGGATCCTAGACCTCATGAAGGTGACCTTCAAGACCGATACATCGAGTTTTAATGAAAAAATAAAACAAAGAAAACACACAGAACTTTTAAAACTAACATTCTAAACCTGGAGCCTACGTAAAGACGAATAGAACATTTAGGTCACTGATACTTTGGATTTCAAAAAGTCTTTTGAAGGATCTCTCCACACTGATAACGTCATATGCTCTTTGGATCGGACCATGACACACTCGCCAGGCTTTACCATTTGTGGATTTTGGTATGGCATGTATCAATGACATTGGAATCCTTGTCCGGGATCTTGCACCTCACACTTTTCAAAGATTAGCGTTAGGCCAAAAGGTTGCCCTTCAAGTTGATTGACCTGGCACAACTGTGGCTCAAAGGATTGTTATTTTAGAGGCCTTCAACATTTGACATAACAGTAGCTGTGTCACTTAAAGGGTTCTTCTAGTATAGAAAACCTTTTCTTTTTAAATTCGTTGTCAATTTATTGTTCCAGAATTTGATTTTGAAGCATGAGTTTACTGTACTTTTTAAGGATTAAATGCTGGTGACAACTTGCGGGAAAAAAAGTTGTCACCTATCTGCTCACCCAGTAGATGGTTGACCAGGCTTGGCCAACATTTATAGGAACTTTGAATCTGCCGATAGGTGACAACTTTTTTTCCCACAAGTTGTCACCTATCGGCAAAGTCAAAGTTCCTATAAATGTTGGCCAAGCCTGGTCAACCATCTACTGGGTGAGCAGATTCTCGTTGGGGATGGATGGGGCTAAGTTTAACGTCTACTGTAGTCTAAGGGTAAAGTCGAAAGAAATAGAAGTAATCAGCCATCAACATTAATGTTGGCAAGACTGTGCAACTCATTTTACATTGAAGATTTTAAACCAGATCCTCTGAAAATCAGCATCAAAATTCATGAGAAAATGAGGATCAATTTCCAATGTTTTTTTTTTCCTGTTGCCCTTGAGATTTGATGAAATCTCCCACCCATAAATCTGTATGAACAATCTAAGCTTATCTGCCACATGTGAACATTCACCAATGTATGTCAGTGGCAAAAATTATTGCGCAAATTGGATTTCATGATGCTCGATCCTCTTTTCTTCAAGGCTATGTCATTGGGCAGTCGTGCCTATGAATCGAGGAAGTGACTGCATCCGTGTGTCAAAAGCAGGAGCTATTGAAATTAGCATTTTTTGTCCATAAAATGGACAAGTGTAGTGATTGCTGTGACTTGAGAAGAGGTTGACAAATTGCTAGAGTGACACTTCATTTGTGTCTTGTTTTGTGGACTAGACAGTTTTGGTGACATGTGGCTTGTGCGGACATGGCTGTACGCAGATGTAATCAAATCCATGATTTGCCAATGAATTAAAGGCCCCTTTACACACTGCAACATCGCTAGCGATATCGCTGTAACGTCACCGGTTTTGTGACGTAATAGCGACCTCCCCAGCGACATTGCAGTGTGTGAAACGCAGGGTGGATTGATTTAAATCACGCCGATTTAAATCATGATTTAAATCACGATTTAAATCAAAAGATTTTTTTCTATTTAAATCGGATCGATTTAAATCATGATTTTAATCATGATTTAAATCACTGATTTAAATCAAAAGTTTTTTTTTTAATATAAATCACGATTAAAATGAGAAGTGAGAGCAGTGTGCATGTGCGCCCATAGTTACACGGACGAAACTAGGGGCAACGATCTAACGCCAGGGTGAGGGGGGGACCCCAAAGTAAGTAAAAATCTTTTTTGTTTTACTATATGGCAATAGGTAGGTGTTTAAAAGCAGCATGTCTTAATTGTATAAACTATTAATAGCCTCCACATTTTGTTCATACTGCCCCTTTAATTCCACACTTCTAGCTTGGTTTCAGTTTTGGTTTAGTTTCTTTTTCCCTGCATTCAGTTGACATGCCCAAACTTGTTGGATAGTCAGCAGTACTTGGCTCAGGCTGTAGTAACATCAGCAGTGCTTGGCTCAGGCTGTAGTAACAATCAAACTTCATAAGTGATCTGTGTGAGCCATGGCAGCAGGTCGTAAGAGAGACCCTATTTGGGTTCATTTTGTTGAGATGCCAGCAGAAGATCTTGGAAAGAAAGGTGCAAGAGCAAAGTGCAAATACTGTCAAAAGGATATCCAAGGACTTGTTTGCCGTTTGAAATCACATTATGAAAACTGCAACCAGAAGGGAAATGAAGATGTTGATAGTGATACAACTAATGTCAATGAACCCCCACAGCTTCTTATGCACCAGGAGCCTAGTACTAGTAGTAAGTCTGGCAATTAATTTACAACCTATTTTTTTAACAGACATTTTACTGGGATGGTTAAAGTCTATGAAAAGAAAAATTTCTAGCACTGGTAGTTCCTTGGCTGACTGCTTGGAACTGTTTATTAACAACTGGTCAAAATTACTGTCCATTTGCGAAACACATCGGGATAAAATTGATGCTAATATACGAAGCAAAGTATTAAATCTTGGTGTGAAGAGAAATGCCGAGGACCTTTTGGAAAGGTTAAAGCCAATATCGATTGCGTTGGATAAAATGCAGAAAGATACTGCAACCATAGCTGATGCCACAGAAGTTTGGAAAGATTTAGAAGGTTCTCTAGATCTCTTGAACCTCTCAAACAATGTAAAGGTTGCAATACAGCACCGCAAGGACCAAGCATTAAAAGAAGAACACTATTTAGCCAATATCTTGCATCCCATCTACAGAGGGAAAAAATTATCTGAGGCGGAAATCAACTCTGCAATGGAGTGGCTCGCCAATACTAACCATGACATTGTGGCAACTGTGCTGAAATTGAAGTGTGAATCTGCACCATTTCAAAAATACATGTTTGCAGATAACGTCGTTAATGAACTAAAACCACTGGACTGGTGGAAGTCGCAATCACTTGTTCTTCCAGCAAAGATAATAAATCTAGCTACTCAGCTACTGACTGCATCGGCTTCATCCGCAGGAGTAGAGAGATTGTTTTCTTCATTTGGTTTTGTGCACACAACAGTCCGAAACCGCTTAGGAACTGCTAAAGCAGGACAACTGGTTTTCCTATTAAAAGTCCTAAATAAACAGTAGGCTTAAAGGACTGATGTATTCACTGAAGATGTTTGCTTACTTCAAACGTTAGAGATAGGCTATTGTTAAAAAGTACTTACTCTCTGTAGTTCAATTCTGAGTGTTTAATAGTGCAAATAAAAATTATTAGGTTTCATAATCAACTGTTTTAATATTTTTATTTGTGTAAAACAATTAGATTTGCAAAAAGACAAAGTTTTGCTTGTGTACAACTTGATTAAAAAATCTGATTTAAATCAAATGATTTAAATCAAAAAAATCTGATTTAAATCAAAAAAATCTGATTTTTTTGATTTTTTTAAAAAAATCAAGATTTTTATCCACCCTGGTTTTGACACGTCCCCAACGACCAGCGAGGTTGTTCTGCAGGTCCGTATTGCCGCTGCGTCGTTGGCCAGGTCTGCCTGTTTGACAGCTCACCAGCGACTTTCCAGCGATCCCGGCCAGGTCGGGATCGCTGGTGGGATCGCTAGAAAGTCTCAGTGTGTAAAGGGGCCTTAAGACATTTATTCGAATGAAGTCTAGGGGAGATAAGCCACCCCCAGAAATATCCGACACCGGTATAGGGGAGTTGGGCCAACAGCTAGTCAAGATGTATGGCCAACTGTATATTGGGACACTAAAGCTTGCCATACAGAGTAGGATCCTGTTGACCGGACATTTGTCAGATGGCTATCTCTGTTGATTCCTCCATACACATGAGTAGAGATGAGTGAACCCGAGGTTCGGTGTTCATACCGAAGTCAGATTTTACAAAAAAACAGAGTTCGGATTCGGAGGTCAGGTGCTTTACGTATGCAAACCACTCTCGCGAGCATCACTGTGTTCGGGTATGCTTGGTTTTAAGCCTAGTGTGAGCCGCTTGAAGTGGTGGTAACAACATCATGATCGGATGTAGTGTGCACCCCCAAAAGAAAAAACAAAAAACGGAAGAGACCAATCACCCTGTTCCGGAAGTGATCTGTATATGGCTGGCTGCAATTGGGCGGAGACCCCAACTACCCAATTGGTGACTTCCACTGGGGTTCAGGTCAAGTCCGGGTCCCAAACTGAATTTTATCTGAACTTGTCGACCCGAACTTTCACGGTTCCACTCATCTCTATACATGAGCACTCTGCTGAGTCGAGTTCTCCTGTGTTTTTAAAGACGAAAGAGGAGAAATCTGCTTATCGACTCCTCTGTTGGCGCTTATCTCTCGAATATGAAAGGATGGAGCGTTGAAATTCCAACCGTCCGATCCTTCTCTACCCCGGCCCCATACACATCGGATTGTTGGTCCCACCAAAATTTGCAGGTTTGGTCGGTAGTTCTCCGATATGTTTGATCCATGTCTTTTCTCAATCCGAGTAAATAACTGCATCCCGCTGACTCTTCTAGATAGTGTTTCGGGGATGAGAGGGTAACATAACGAATGTCGACAGTTTCCTTTTGGAGCTTCAGAGAGGATTCCCCGTCCATAAATCATTTACAGACTTTTTGACAGAGACTTTAGCAAAGTTTCCCAAACTCATCTCTGCCAGACGTAGAAAGGGTTGGACCACACAATTATCTTGTAATTGCCCCAAGGCAGGTACTAATTATTAAACTGGATCTTTGCCCAGAGCGCTGCCTTCCTCCAGGAGCGGCTCACCTGACTGCTGCGATTGTCTGTCTGGCATAAGGCAGCACTTACTGATCTCTGCGCACAACAGCTCAGCTGCGGTCAGACACCATAGCCACGTGCCGTTTTGGAAATTATTTTCTGGGATTTATTTTTGCAATTTTTTTTTGGTTGCAAATTTTTGTAAAATGCGGCTGCTTGCACAAAATTGGTTCGGGTTTGCTGAGAATTGAACGAATCACAAAAAAAAGACTAAAACCGTAATTCCCCTACGCTAATCAGTTCTGTTCTGCTTATCATAAAACCAAATGTGATCGGAAAAATGATTTTCTCATAAAACCATCAGAATCTATAACACAGATGTGAACACCGCTTTACAGCCAATCTTTGTGCTTTGCAGCGTTTTTCGGTACATATTGCATACGGTTGAGATTTTTCGTCACAGGTGGAATCTGATCTTGAAAGGGGTTTCCAGGATTATAAAAACATGTTCAACAAGTAGAACTGGCCCACAGCAAACACTTTCCCCCCCCAAAAATCTAAACCACTTCCCTTTTCTGAAGACTGGCTTAGCAATTGAAATGAGCCAGCCCCTTCACACACTGCGCTAATCATGTGCCAACACTCAAGCACTGTGCTGTGGTTGTCATAAAGTTGTTGCTCCCTTTTTTTAATGGGTGCTTTTCTTTATTGACATTTTGCCAGAACTATAGGTGCTGGAACTTTTTTCCTTTAATTCTCTGCATACATTGCTCCTGACATTTTCCAGAGCTAGCCCCTTCATACGCAGGTGTAATCATGTGCCAACACTTGAGCACTGTGCTGTCATAGTCACAAAGTTGCCGTCCCCCTTTTTTCAGAGGGAGCTTTGTCTTTACTGGCAGTTTGCCAGTACTATAGGTGCTGGAACTTTTTTTTTTTTCCTTTAGTTCTCTGCATACACTGCTCCTGCAAATTTCCAGAGCCAGCCCCCTTCAGACACAGCTTTAATCACGTGTCAACAGACAAGCATTATGCTGTGGTTGTCACAAAGTTGCTGCTCCCTTTTTTTAATGGGTGCTTTTCTTTATTGACATTTTGCCAGAACTATAGGTGCTGGAACTTTTTTTCCTTTATTTTTCTGCTTGCATTGCTCCTGCCAATTTCCAGAGCCAGCCCCCTTCACACACTGCTCTAATCATGTGCCAACACTTGAGCACTGTGCTGTCATAGTCACAAAGTTGCCATCCCCCTTTTTTCAATGGGTGATTTTTCCTTTATGGGCATTTTGCCAGAACTATAGGTGCTAGAACTTTTTTTTCCCCTTTAGTTCTCTGCATGTATTGCTCCTGCCAATTTCCAATTACTTGTGTGTCTTAACTTGAAAGCATGCCTCTCTTGTATGCCTTGATGTAATTGAACAGACAGAAGAGCAGGAGCAAAAAGACTATTATCTTCCACTATTTCCTGTAGAGAGACAAAGATCTATTCTCACTTCCTGTAAGGGCAGTTTCAGATGTCAGTGTTTAATCAGGTATCTGTCACACGCATGGTTATGGTCGTATGTGTCACATATGTGTCACACGTGTGACATCCGTGTTTGCATACGTGTGACAGGTACCGGAGAAAACACGGGTCTGAAATAAAAAGATTTTCCATATTTTCCTGCTGTCTCCAGCTCTGCTGCCTCCCGCTCCTGACCCCCGCTCATTATATTCATCGATTATTCACCGCACTGAGGACCTGGAAGCCGGAGCATCGCTGGATATAGCACCGCCGAGGACAGCATCGCGGGGACAGGTGAGTATTCTGAAAGCACAGTGACATCCAGGAGGTCATCGGAGTTCCCAATGAACGCTGATGACCCCCACGACACCCACGCTACAGCTTCACGGGTTCATTAGAGTTCATTGGGAACTGTGATGAGTCCCCGAAGCTCCGGCTTCCAGGTTCTCACTACACCAACACCCACACACACACACCCACACCCACACAAGTATACACTGAGCACATATACACACATAGCAGACGCACATGGATACACCGAGCACATACACACACATAGCGCACATTTTTTATTATTATTATTAATAATAATAATAATAATAATAATAATATTATTATTTATTTATTTATAGAGCACCATTGATTCCATGGTGCTGTACATAAGAAGGGGGTTACATACAGAATACATATACAAGTTACAGTTGACAGACTGGTACAGAGGGGAGAGGACCCTGCCCTTGCGGGCTTACATTCTATAGGACTTGCATGTATACACTGAACACACACACACACACACTGCTGTATACTCACCCAGCGATGCGGTCCCCGGCACTGAAGTCCCCCGCGATGCTCCGGTTTCCAGCTCCACAGGGCACTGAATATTCAGTGAGTATAATGAGCGGGGGTCAGGAGCGGGAGGCAGCAGAGGCGGAGAGAGGTAAAAATAGAAAATCTTTTCATTAGGCTGGTTTCAGACGTCCGTGTTTTAGATACGTGTGACATCTGTTTTTAACACGGATGTCACATGTACCCATGTTACCCTATCGTGTTTTCACAAGGACCGTGTGGCCCCGCTATTTCACACGGAGACGTGCCCGTTTTTTCTCCAGCAGCACGGATGTCACACGGACCGCACACTGATGTGATCCGTGTGACATCAGTGTGACATGTACCGGAGAAAACACGGGTTTTTAAATAAAAAGATTTTCTATATTTACCTGTATCCAGCGATTCTGTCTCCGGCTCTGCTGCCTCCCGCTCCTGACCCCCGCTCATTATTTTCATTAATTATTCACCGCGTTGAGCAGCTGAGAGCAGGGGCATTGCGGTGACAGCCAAAGAGACAGCACCGCCGAGGACAGCACCGCCGAGGACAGCATGGCTGGGGACATCGCTAGTGACAGGTGAGTATCCTGCCAGCAGTGTGTGTGCAGGGAAGTCCAGGAGGTGATCGGATTTCCCAATGAACTCTGATGACCTCCTGATGACACCCCTGCGACAACTGCGTTACAGCGAGTGTCACGATGGTGACTTCCAGGGGTTCATGAGAGTTCATTGGGAACCCCGATGAGTCCCTGGATGTCACTGCACAAACTGCTGTATACTCACCTGTCACCGGCGATGTCCCCAGCGATGCTGTCCTCGGCTGTGCTGTACCCAGCCTGTCCCCGCGATGCTCCGGCTTCCAGATCCTCGGGCAGTGAATAATCAATGAAAATAATGAGCGGGGGTCAGGAGCGGGAGGCAGCAGAGCCGGAGACAGGTAAATATAGAACATCTTTTCATTACAGAGACACGTGTTTTACCCGATACGTGTGACAGGTATGCAAACACGGATGTCACACGGATGTCACACGTATGACCATAACCATGCGTGTGACTGGTACCTGATTAAACACGGACGTCTGAAACCAGCCTTAAAAAGAACCCGTGTTTTCTCCGGTACGTGTTACACTGATATCACACGGATCACATCAGTGTGAGATTCGTGTGACACCCGTGCTGCCGGAACGGACATGTCTGCGTGTGTGCCATGAGACGGGGTCATGCCACGGGGTCATGAGAGGTCACACGGACTGTGTGAAAACATGGACGTGAGAGTAACAGCAAATAATAACATGGGTACGTGTGACATCCGTGCTAAAAACGAATGTCACACGTACCTGAAACACGGACGTGTGAAACCAGCCTAATTTTTTTGCACATGCTTTTTGGTGTGTTTTTAGGGGTGCGTTTTCGGTGCATTTTTAGGCTATGTGCACACAGTGCGTTTTTCGCGGCGTTTTTTGCACGTTTTTCGGGTGCGTTTTTGGCCTCAAAACTGCATGACTTTGCTTCCCCAGCAAAGTCTATGAGTTTTCATTTTTGCTGTCCACACACAACTTTTTTTTTAAGCTGCGTTTTTTAGCTTAAAAAAAAAAATGGACATGTCAATTCTTTCCTGCGTTTTTCTGCGTTTTCCCCCCATGCAATGCATTGGAAAAACGCAGCCAAAAATGCACCAAATCGCGGCAAAAACGCATGTGTTTTTTGCCGCGGGTGCGTTTTTGTGCGTTTTTAGCAGCCAAAAACGCACACAAACGCAACGTCAAAAAAAGCAGCGTGTGCACATAGCCAAAGAATTGACATGCTGCTTCTTTTTTCTGCACCAAAAACTGCAAGGAAAAAAGAAGCAACGTGTGCACAGCAGTTCTGATTTCTCATAGACTTTGCTGGGATAAGGATAGACATGCAGATGTGGGAAACTGCACAATAAACTGCCCCCAAAAAATGCATAAAAAAACTGCACCGTGCGCACAGGGCCTAATCCGTCTTGCGCCTCTGCTGCTAGAGTTGGACTACACCTGACAACAGGCAGCTTTCATCAAGGTGCATAGAAGGGAGAAGCCTCGTGGCCACTGCTTTTTAAGTGATTTTCTGAGGATAAAACAACATATAATTTATAAATAATATTATTTGCAGATTTGTTTATTTATTAAATTATCTAAAAATCAAATAAGATAAAATTGTAAAAGTTTAGGGCTTAATTTTTTAAATACGTATAAATAAGTGAAATTCATAATTCTTTACCCCAAGTTATTATAATGCACCTATATCATCACTGGAGCAGCCGATTGCTTATAGAAGTAAAAAAATGAATGTGATCACATGGTAATTTGCAAGAATCTGCAAAAAGAAAGCATATACTTGTAAATCAGAGTCACACAGTGGTACAGTATGCTATACATATTTCTCTGTATATTATGACTATGTTTAAAGGGAACATGTCACCTGATTCATGCTGCAAATACTGCGGGAAATCATGAATCACATCGTGGCGGCATTGCAGTAAAAATATACTTTGAAAATCCTGAGATGAGGCTAGTCTGGTTCAGCCCCCTGCCACTGCAGATGATTGACAGGCCTCTCCCTTGAGCTGGGGGCAGAGCCGGACTAGTCTGGTCTTCAGCTCAGCCCCCTGGCCGGGTCTTCTCACGGCAAATGGTTGACAAGTCTCTTTTTCGTCTGTACGTACTGAGAGACTTCAGCGGCACTTGGGGCAGTGCCGGACTAGTCTGGTCTTCAGCTTAACCCCCTGGCCGGCTCTTCTCACGGCAAGTGGTTGACAAATCTCTTTTTCGTCTGTACACACTGAGACTTCTCAATCACCTGTAGCGGCATTTGGGGCAGTGCTGGACTAGTCTGGTCTTCAGCTCAGCCCCCTGGCCGGGTCTTCTCACGGCAAGTGGTTGACAAGTCTCTTTTTCGTCTGTACATACTGAGAGACTTCAGCCGCACTTGGGGCAGTGCCGGACTAGTCTGGTCTTCAGCTTAACCTCCTGGCCAGCTCTTCTCACGGCAAGTGGTTGACAAGTCTATTTTTCGTCTGTACATACTGAGAGACTTCAGGGGCACTTGAGGTAGAGCCGGACTAGTCTGGTCTTCAGCTTAACCCCCTGGCCGGGTCTTCTCACGGCAAGTGGTTGACAAATCTCTTTTTCGACTGTACACACTGAGACTTCTCAATCACCTGCAGCGGCATTTGGGGCAGTGCTGGACTAGTCTGGTCTTCAGCTCAGCCCCCTGGCCGGGTCTTCTCACGGCAAGTAGTTGACAAGTCTCTTTTTCGTCTGTACATACTGAGAGACTTCAGCGGCACTTGGGGCAGTGCTGGACTAGTCTGGTCTTCAGCTTAACCCCCTGGCCGGCTCTTCTCACTGCAAGTGGTTGACAAATCTCTTTTTCGTCTGTACATACTGAGACTTCTCAATCACCTGTAGCGGTACTTGGGGCAGTGCCGGACTAGTCTGGTCTTCAGCTCAGCTCCCTGGTCAGCTCTTCTCACGGCAAGTGGTTGACAAGTCTCTTTTTCGTCTGTACATCCTGAGAGACTTCAGCCGCACTTGGGGCAGTGCCGGACTAGTCTGGTCTTCAGCTTAACCTCCTGGCCAGCTCTTCTCACGGCAAGTGGTTGACAAGTCTATTTTTCGTCTGTACATACTGAGAGACTTCAGGGGCACTTGAGGTAGAGCCGGACTAGTCTGGTCTTCAGCTTAACCCCCTGGCCGGGTCTTCTCACGGCAAGTGATTGACAAATCTCTTTTTCGACTGTACACACTGAGACTTGTCAATCACCTGCAGCGGCATTTGGGGCAGTGCTGGACTAGTCTGGTCTTCAGCTCATCCCCTGGCCAGTTCTTCTCACGGCAAGTGGTTGACAAGTCTCTTTTTCGTCTGTACATACTGAGAGACTTCAGCGGCACTTGGAGTAGAGTCGAACTAGTCTGGTCTTCAGCTTAACCCCCTGGCCGACTCGCAGCACTACGGCAAGTGGATTTCAGCTCTCTTTCTCGTCTGTACATAGCGAGAGACTTCTCAATAACCTGCTGTGGTGATGGTACAGGACGGATCTTCAGAGTACTTCTTTTTCTGAAATGCAATTATGCAGCCAGGCTGAAATTCATGCTGCTTGCAGTTTGGCCAGCAATAATTGTCCGACAAGTTCCCTTTAACTAGGGAAACATAAAGGGACTGACCACTACTAGGTCAACTACTTCTCATTCCACATGTTTGTCCACATTAAAATGAAAAGTCTCATACTCCCCTCCTGTGCTGGCCCCGTTCCAGTAGTTGGCGCTTGCATTCCCATGAGCCCCACCCCCAATCACCGCCGGCTTCACTTTCCCCGCCTTTGGACGTATAAGTAATCAACGGAGTGAGCGGCCCTTCCTATTCCTCACGTCTGAAGACGGGAACAGTGAAGTCGGCGGTGATTAGGGGTGGGGCTCACGTGACGTAACAATCTGTTAAGAGCCCGAGAACGCAAGCACCGACACCGGAAAGGCGCCGTCATGTAGGTATAATATTTTATATTTTAACGGAGGCAAACATGGGGAACGAGAAGGGGTTGTCCCAGTAGTGGACAACCCCTTTAAAAATAACAATAGCACAGCGGCCTGCGTATTCTCAGGAATGTTTTGAGTCCCAGAGATCAGACCCTCACTGATCATAAATCATCATATCTTAGTGATATGCCACCACTTTATAAGATAGGGAGACCCCTTTAAAGTCCTTGATAATTTTTTAAAGTACAGGGTGGGCCATTTATATGGATACACCTAAATAAAATGGGAATAGTTGGTGATATCAACTTCCTGTTTGTGGCTCATTAGTATGTGGGAGGGGGGAAACTTTTCAAGATGGATGGTGACCATGGCGGCCATTTTGAAGTTGGATATTTTGGATCCAACTTTAGTTTTTCCAATGGGAAGAGGGTCATGTAACACATCAAACTGATTGAGAATTTCACAAGAAAAACAATGGTGAGCTTGGTTTTAACGTAACTTTATTTGTTTATTAGATTTTACGATTTTATGACCACTTATAAAATGTGTTCCAAGTGCTGCCCATTGTGATGGATTGTCAATGCAACCCTCTTCTCCCACTCTTGACACAGTGATAGCAACACCACAGAAGAAATGCTAGCACAGGCTTCCAGTACCCGTTGTGTCGGATGCTGCACATCTCGTACCTTCACAGCATAAACAATTGACTTCAGATGACCTCAAAGAGAAAAGACTAAGGGGGTCAGATCAGGAGACCTTGGTGGTCATTCAACTGGCCCACGATGACCAATCCACTTTCCAGGACACTGTTCATGTAGGAATGCTGACACCCATAATGGGGTGGTTCACATCTATCATAAGAGTGGGAGCATTTTTGAAGTGGTCTTAAAGGGAAACAACCACCAGGATTTTGCTAAATAAAATAAAGGCACTGCCATGCACATACCACAATCTCCGGCTCCATTTTATTGAAGACACTGTGGAGAAGACTATGAGTTGCACGGGGGCGAGTGTGCAGATGTAAAAAAAAAACCTGTACACTTGCCAATGCCGCTCATAGTCTTCTCCACAGTGTCTACGATAAAATGGTGCCGCAGATTTCGGTCTCTGGCGCCATTTTAATGAAGACATCATTACTGTAGCGATGTGTACACACCATTAACAGCAGCAATGGTGGCGGAGCGTGAAATTTAAAAAAGCTATAGAGGATGCAGGAGGAGGACTTTACACTGAGACGGGGACCCACAAAGACCCGCCCATTATGCACCCGTCAATCAAAGGTGCAGTGCAGTTTTGTAACTTTGATTACAGATATTTTAGCAACCTAGCATCCGATCTTTCAACAAAAGGCATGCCTGGATTCAGCATCCTAGTGCCAGTATGAAAATGCCTTTACTTTATATAGCAAAATCCTGGTGGTTGGTTCCCTCTAAATCCACTGGGTGAGATATTAATTGGGTTGTCCACTACTAGGACCAACCCTTTCTGATTCCACATGTTTCCCCCAGGTAAAAGAATAAAGCCTATACTTGGCTCCCGTGTCGGCGGCACCCTTCCAGCGGTCTCTGGGCTCGCGGTGCCGGGGCTCACATAGGGTTGTGATGTTACGCGAAACCTGAATCCAATCAGCGCTGGCTTCCTACTCCCCACCTTCGGACCAAACGAGTTAATCTGTATCTGTCATAATTACTAGTCTCAGGAGGGCTTTGTAGCTGTATTATATGCCGGCAGGTTAAGTGATGGACCTTAAAGTGTTCTGAGATGAGTGGATCTGAATACATTTCCAGGTGAGACTACAAGGATATATCTCTTCTAGAGATGAGCGAATTGATCCACAGGAGCTTGGTTCAGCAGACAGGTCCACATTCAGTTTCCTACGTCTCGCCATCCTTGTCTCCTTTTTTCATTAGTCAGCCTCGTGTGAAGTCATCATTGCAGCAACATACGCCAGGCCAGGTAATGAAGAGGAGCCGCTGATTCTGGACGGTAGCCGGTGGTTTGCAGGACCTCCATCCGATGGCCACCGAATACTGACCTGGACCTGGGTACCTGTGAATTCATTAGTTTATATCTAATTACATTCAATTCACTCCCTTGAAATAAGTAAAATCTTAAAATAAATGTTGGGAAGGGATGTGTGTCTTCTTCCATATTGCATATGTAAATCATAAAAGGAACCTGGAGAATCATGGAACCATCTGTGATGCTTTGCATAAATATGAAGGTCCAGTCCATGGTGTGGATGAGAATGTGCTTTATTTACGCGTTTCGAAGTGAAACTCCACTTCTTCCTCAGAAAGGCACCAATTTACTTTTGGTGCCTTTCTGAGGAAGAAGTGGGGTTTGACTTCGAAACGCGTAAATAAGCACCTTCGCATAATACACCACGGACTGGCCCTTAATATTTATCCAAAGCAGCGCAGATGGTTCCGTTCTTCTCCAGATTCCTTTTATGATTTTTTTCAGTTTTCGGGCTCGTGGATCTTGCTTCGTTGCTTCTATACTGGTTGTGTGTCACACAAACACACGAGGTGAGCGGCCTGTAGTCTTAGGGGTACTTTGCACGTTGCGACATCGCTTCCAAAATATCGTCAGGGTCACGTCGTTAGTGACGCACATCCGGCGCCGGTAACGACATCGCAACGTGTAAATCCTAGATGCGCCGATAAACGATCGCAAAAGCGTTGAAAATCGGTGATCTGTGTAGCGTCGGTCATTTTCATAATGTCGGGTCGACCGCAGGTACGATGTTGTTTGTCGCTCCTGCGGCAGCACACATCGCTGTGTGTAAACTCGCAGGAGCGACAAACATCTCCTTACCTGCGTCCTGACGGCAATGCAGAAGGTAGAAGATGGGCGGGATGTTACGTCCCGCTCATCTCCGCATCTCCGCTTCTATTGGCCGGCCGATTAGTGACGTCGCGGTGATGTCGCTGTGATGCCAAACGCACCTCCCTCTTGAAGGAGGGATAGTTCGGCAGTCACAGCGGCGTCGCCGAGCAGGTATGTGCGCGTGAAGCTGCTGTAGCGATAATGTTCGCTACGGCAGCAATCACCACATATCGCAAGGGCGACGGCCGGGTCGGGTACTATCGCGATGTCGCAACGTGCAAAGTACCCCTTAGGCAGGGGGCCACACGAGCGTATGGCATCTGATGCGAGTGCATTGGATGAGACCCTCAGCTCCCGCCGTGCTGCGAGTGTAAGCCAAGTATCATACAACTGTGATCCGATCCTGCGACGAGAAGGGATTAATTTCCCTATCTCCTACATTGCCGGCTGATGCGATTATCGCAGTACACTCCGGTGTCATCCGAGGGCAGTGCGATGTTTCACTCGCACCCATAGACTTGTATGCGTGCGTGTGAAAACGGATTGAATTCTACTCGCAGCATGTTGCAACTGTTTTCTCGGTCCGATTAGGGCTAAGAAAATAATCGCGGATGGGAACGGCCCCATAGAGTAACATGGATCTGAGTGAAAAGCGATTTTTTTTTATCGGACCGTTTTACTCGCTGTGTGTCCTTACCCTTATTCACTTTCTATATTTGGGTAAGCCGCTATTGCGCTGTTTTTCCACAGTTTTGCACATATTGCGTATGTATTGCTTTTCTTCAAGCTTTGTCATCTTTTTTTAAGTTCTATAAATATCCATTTATTTATTTCTACTAAACCACAGCTGTGAATCATTTTCCTTTGGCTCCGTTGACTTTTCTATACAGATACCAGTAAGTCATAGACCATGCAGCACATTTGATATGAGCACAGGCGCTATTTAGTGCCTTGGTGTAGACAGTGGTTTGGTGGGAAGGCTAAAGGCACAAACACCGCTCTAGGCCTCAGGTTGCTGGATCAGATCTCTGTAGTAGTTGGGAGGATGTTAAGACTTGGAGACTAAAGGGATAATCAAAGCGAATGTGTCATGACAGTCATTAGTGACACATCACTAGGCGATGACATCGGCGTCCAGGCGACAGACTATTTTGACCCATCACAGAATGAAAGTATCAGTAGAAGGCCGGGGCCTGGGCACTAGTGCGATCCTCGCATAATACTCGGCTCACGCTGGCAACACAGCAGGAGTCGAGTGTCATGCGAGTGTCCCTACGACTGAGCTCCGACCGTACGAGCGGACCTCAACTGCGGGGGGCGGGCCGGCACTGAGGAGGGGAGGGAGGGATTTATCTCCCTCTCTCCTCCGTAGCCGGCTATTGCCATTCTCACACTGCACTGGCAGTACACCGGTGTTCCGCGAGTGCAGTGCGATTTTTCTCTCACCCCATACACTTGAATGGGTGCGAGAGAAAGAGTCTCGCATTACAATTGTAGCATGCTGCGATTGTTTTCTCGGCCCAATTAGGGCTGAGAAAATAATCGCTCATGTGCGCTGACACACAGGCTAGAATTGGTCCGAATGGAGTGCGGTGTTTTATCGCACTCCACTCTCACTGGTTTTCTCACCGTGTGGCTTTGGCTAAGTTCACATTTCCGTTGTTTTGTATCAGTCACATGCGTTGCTTGACGCATGTGACTGATGCGCTGTTCAACGCTGTACAACGGATGACAAAGAACAGAATTCTTTGTCGGATTCCGTTGTGTGCGGGGGGCGGAGTTCAGGGGGGGGGGGAGCCGAGCGGGGCCGTGGCACTGAGGACGTCAGTGCCGCAGGAACTGCAGGACAGGTGAGTGTGTGTGTGTGTATACACATGCTGAATGCAGGAGGGGGCGGAGCCGAGCGGGGGGCGGGGCCAGGCGCTGAGGATGTCAGTGGCAGTGCTGCGGTCTGCATGGCTGGGAACAGGTGAGTGTATGTATGAGTGAGTGAGTGTGTGTGTATGTGCATGTATGTATGTATGTATGTGTGTGCACATGCAAAGTGCGGGAGCGGGCGGAGCCGAGCGGGGGGCGGGGCCAGGCGCTGAGGATGTCAGTGGCAGTGCTGCGGTCTGCATGGCTGGGGACAGGTGAGTGTATGTGTGTGTGAGTATGTGTGTGAGTGAGTGTGTGTGTATGTGCATGTATGTATGTATGTATGTGTGTGCACATGCAAAGTGCTGGAGCGGGCGGAGCCGAGCGGGGGGCGGGGCCAGGCGCTGAGGATGTCAGTGGCAGTGCTGCGGTCTGCATGGCTGGGAACAGGTGAGTGTATGTGTGAGTGAGTGAGTGTGTGTGTATGTGCATGTATGTATGTATGTATGTGTGTGCACATGCAAAGTGCGGGAGTGGGTGGAGCCGAGCGGGGGGCGGGGCCAGGCGCTGAGGATGTCAGTGGCAGTGCTGCGGTCTGCATGGCTGGGGACAGGTGAGTGTATGTGTGAGTGTGTGTGTGTGTGTGTGTGTACATGCGGAGTGCGGGAGGGGGCGGAGCCGAGCGGGGGCGGGGCCAGACGAGGGTGTCAGTGCCAGTGCTTGTCTGCATGGCTGGGGACAGGTGTGTGTGTGTGTGTACATACATGTGCGGAGTGCGGGAGGGGGCGGGGCCGAGCGGGGAAGTGTCGGCCTCCCTGCACACGTAACCAGCCTAAATATCGGGTAACAGCAAAGCACCCGATGTTTACCTTGGTTACCCGATATTTACCTTGTTTACGGGCCTACACCGCTTAGCGCTGGCTCCTTGCACCGTAACCAGGGTAAATATCGGGTAACCAACCAAAGCTGGTGACGTGTGCAGGGAGCCAGAGAGCATGCGCAGCGAAATCCGATGGATCTCGCTGCTCAAAAAACGTTACATGCTGCGTTCAGCTGCATGGCTGGGGACAGGTGAGTGTATGTGTGTGTGAGTGTGTGTGTGAGTGAGTGTGTGTACACACATGTGCGGGAGGGGGCGGGGCCGAGCGGGGAAGTGTCGGCCTCCCTGCACACGTAACCAGACTAAATATCGGGTAGCAAAGCACCCGATGTTTACCTTGGTTACCCGATATTTACCTTGGTTACGGGCCTACTCCGCTTAGCGCTGGCTCCTTGCACCGTAACCAGGGTAAATATCGGGTAACCAACCAAAGCTGGTGACGTGTGCAGGGAGCCAGAGAGCATGCGCAGCGAAATCCGATGGATCTCGCTGCTCAAAAAACGTTACATGCTGCGTTCCTCCCGCCCGGCGGTCAGTCGTTCCACGACTGATCAGTCGGGCGGAGGGTGCAACGCAGCATCATCAGTCACAATCCGCTGCTCATACAAGTCTATGGGAGCAACGGAATCCGCTAAACGGATTCCGTTGTTTACAAGAGCAGCGGATTGTGACAGATACATTTTAGCGGAAATGTGAACTTAGCCTTTGGCTAAGTTCACACTTCCGTTGTTTTCAATCCGTCAGGTCCGTCAGCAACGGATCAGTTGTTTTTTAGATGTCAACTGATGCAACTGATGTGTTTTTCACAGGATTCCTTTCACAGGAATCCTGTGAAAAAACTGATCAGTTGCGTCCGTTACATCCGCTGTGCATCCGTTTTTTGACGGATCAGTCATGATCCGTTTGTGTTTGGGACAGCCCAGTGGGTGTGCCAAACATGCTGGGCATACTCAGTAGAGCATGACGGAATCCAGCACCATAGATATACATTGCAAGTGTGACGGATGGTGACGGATTCCTGCGCGGTGCGTTGTTTTTGACGGCCCGAAAAACGTTACATTCTGCGTTGCTCCCCGCCCGGCGGTCAGTCAAAAAACGACGGACCGCGACGCAGCGGACGTAACGCAGGGTCATCAGTCGCAATCCGCCACTAATGCAAGTCTATGGGACACAACGGAATCCGCTAAACGGATTCCGTTGTTTACCATAGCAGCGGATTTCGACTGATACATTTTAGCGGAAATGTGAACTTAGCCTTAGGCCGAAAAATCAGTTTCCTCTTTAACTTATGTCAGTGGCTGAATAGTCAGCCAACGATTTTCCTAACATTGGTGCCCCTTCTTTCGAGGTCAGAATGGTCAGACCTTTTACATGGAAATCATGAGGGTATACCCTACTTACCAACATTTACACTCCAGGATTTGGGGATTTTTAGGTCCTAATCTAAGGAACGCTCAGAAATGCCCTTATACTGCCTAATAAAACACCCAAAATGCCCAATTTTGGGCTATATTCTGCTGCTTTTTGTTCCGCCTGGCCATTAGGCTGTCTCAAAACCATCAGCAGGTATTGAGCCTCCTCTTTTATGTTTAAACTGTGTTTATTAGTATAACATATTGACACATAATCAATTACATTGAATTTTTCCAATAATAATTGTACATAGGGTGTTCTGGGCAAAATTGCTGAAACAACATCCTACTTTCTAATATTTTAGGTACCGTACATGAACTCCTTAACCTGAAACATCAGTACAGAATAGAAGAAATAGGACAAATACGTAGAAACCGTTAAGAACAAGAATTAAGAAGAAGAAATGTTAGTGTAAAAGATTAGGTAAGAATGAAGGAAAGGAAAGTAGGGCCTCCTCTATTAGCCAGAAAGGAAGCCATGGCAGCTGCTGAGGAAATGTCTAGATTCCTTAAATGGGTTGTCCACTTCTTTTGCATTGATGGCCTATCCTTAGGATAGGTCATTAATGACTGATTGGCCGGGGTCCGACACCCCACACCCCCGCCGATCAGCTGTTCTCGTTGCCGGAAATGCTCAGTTCTGGCGCTGCTCCATCTTCTGATAGCGGCCGTGGCCGAGTACTGCACCTTCGCCTCCTATTTATTTAGAACTAGCTGTGCTACCCGGCTTTGCCCGGGTTGATGACTGCTGTTAACAAAATAGAATGTATTAACAAAAATGTATTCTGCAGACAAAAAACACAAAACAAATAGATAGAAATGTAATTATAATGTCTGTCTCCCCTCTGTATATATCTCTCTGTCTCTCTCTCTCTTTGTCTGTCTGTCTCTTTCCCTGTCTGTCTCTGACTGTCTGTCTCTTTCTCCGTCTGTCTCAATCTCTTTCCCTGTCTGTCTATCTATCTCTGTCACTTTCCCTGTCTGTCTCTTTCCCTGTCTGTCTCCTTCCCTCTCTTTCCCTGTCTGTCTCTTTTCTCTTTCCCTCTCTCTTTGTCTGTCTCTTTACCTGTCTTTGTCTGTCTCTTACCCTGTCTGTCTCTTTCCCTCTCTTTCCCTGTCTGTCTGTTTCTCTGTGTTCGTCTCTGTCTCTTAGTCTGTCTCTTTACCTGTCTGTGTCTGTCTCTTAACGTGTCTCTCTTTCCCTCTCTTTCCCTGTCTGTCTCCCTGTCAGTCTGTCTCTTTGCCTGTGTCTGTCTCTTTGTGTCTGTCTCTTACCCTGTCTATGTCTGTTTCTTAGCCTGTCTGTGTCTGCCTCTTTCCCTGTCTGTGTCTGTCTCTTTCCCTGGCTGCATTGGGACACGCCAACATTCCATATAAGGGCGTGGCTGCGCATTCTTCTGAAGTTCTGGCTTCACTGTGGCTCCCAGCTCCATTCGCTTTAATGGAGGCAGGTTTTTTGGTGATTAACTGCAAAGCGCGGGTTTAAAATTTCCCCTCAAAACATAGCCTATGATGCTCTCGGGGTCCAGAAGTGTGAGTGTGCAAAATTTTGTGGCTGTAGCTGCGACGGTTCAAATGCCAATCTCGGACATACACACACACACACACACACACACACACACACACACACACACACAGATACACACACACACACACACACACACATACACACACACACACACACACACATACACACACACACACACACACATACACACACACACACACACACACACACACATACACACACATTCAGCTTTATATATTAGATGGGAGGCGGATGTGAAGTACCCGGCCTTGATCGCTATCAGAAGACGGAGCAGTGCTGGAACTGAGCATTTCCGGCTGCCGCCACCATGACCGAGAACAGCTGATCGGTGGGGATGCGGGGTGTCAGACCCTGTCCAATCAGACATTGATGACCTATCCTAAAGATAGGCCATCAGTTTAAAAGTAGTGGGCAACCCCTTTAAGGAAGGGTAAGAAAGCTAATGTGCATACTTTTTCCCTGGGAGTATTGCCTATAAGACTCCCTTTCACAGGGAGAACTGGTTCTTTCCTAACTTGTAGAAGCCATATCATTAGGCCATACGTTCAAAGGGTAAGGCGGGCTTTGCACGTTGCGACATCGCAAGCCGATGCTGCGATGTCGCACGCGATAGTCCCCGCCCCCGTCACAGGTACGATATATTGTGATAGCTGGCATAACGAAAATTATCGCTACGCCAGCTTCACATGCACTCACCTGCCCTGCGACCGTCACTCTGGCTGGCGACCCGCCTCCTTGTTAAGGGGGCTGGTCGTGCGACGTCACTGCGACGTCACACGGCAGGCGGCCAATCGGAGCGGAGGGGCGGAGATGAGTGGGATGTAAACATCCCGCCCACCTCTTTCCTTCAGCATATTCTACGGAAGCCGCGGTGACGCCGGTAGGAGATGTTCCTCGCTCCTGCGACTTCACACACAGCGATGTGTGCTGCCGCAGGAGCAAGGAACAACATCGGACCATCGCGTCAGCGTAATTATGGATTACGCCGACGCTGCACCGATGATACGATTACGACGCTGTTGCGCTCGTTAATCGTATCATCTAGGCTTTACACACTACGATGTCGCATGCGATGCCGGAAGTGCGTCACTTTCAATTTGACCCCACCGACATCGCACCTGCAATGTCGTAGTGTGCAAAGCCCGCCTAAAGGTATGTTAAATTAACTTTTCAGATGACATTGTGTGTGCAGACATGAAACTAACACTATTTCTATCCATTATATGACTTGTATCTTTCATTTCACTAGTTTTCTCTTCCGCAGGTGCTATCTTTTGATTTACAATCGACTCTGAGCTATTGGGTGGAGACTAGCAGTCATAATGTTTCTCATAAAGCAGGATTCCTGCTTTTCCTTCCTTAGTTATCACAAAAAGAGAAGCAGTAGTGTGAAGGAAATTATAGAGCAGAACTGAGCAGTATAGATGTGAATCCAGATGTGGTGTGGGGTAAAAGACTTGTTAGAAAGCTCAACACGATCTTTCTGTGTCTGCCTCTGCTTGTTGTCTTACCGTGCTCCTCACTTTTCCTCTCCTTGGTATAGAGCATACTATGTGACCTTGCTGTACTCTCAGTCCGAGTTGAGGTTTTTGGGGTTTTTTTCAGAGCGGAGGCAGTGTGAGGGCAAGGGAAGAAGGCATATTTCTCTGATAATATGTATTGAAAAGTTCTTTACATTTGCCTCTACTATTGTCATACTATGGGGAAGTACAAAGCGAAAGGGAAGGGAACCCCTGTGTCTAGGGAAGGGGGAGATGGTGATCCCTGATCAAACCTACAGCTGGTCCCTCGGGTCCCTCACATCCTAGATAGGTTCCACACCTATGTGCCAAGCCGGATACCTGACCCTAGCTATCCCTACTGCTGGTCCCTCATTACCCTATATAGGTTCCACACCTATGTGCCAAGCCGGATACCTGACCCTAGGTATCCCTTGTGCTGGGCCCTAATTAGGGAACGGATGGGATGAGCTCTTCATGAACCCCACTAAACACTATAGAAGACACAAGGACACACAGGGAGACAATGCATGGACTACTTATCTACAGATGACTCAGGTACAAGTTCAGCAAGGCTTTCAGCAACGATACCACAGAGGAGTACAAACCACCTGCTTGCAACCAAGGTTTGAATGAACTGAAAAATATCACCAGCACCAGTCCAAGGAAGGAAGGGGTATTTAAGCACCAAGAGAATATTGATTGTCAACTGCTGGGTGGAAGGTGAGCTCCTGCTGGGTCCAAAAAGGAGAGAGATGAATCCAGCAGGAAAGCTACCTATACCAATGACTACTGAAAGCAGGAACAAAGGAAAGTCAGGGAGCATTCTGTGCAGCCAAACACTGTGACCTTCTATGGCCAGAAACCACATGACTGTCTGTCATCTGTG